>NW_015636562.1:928409-939999 GCF_001515625.1 Sinocyclocheilus rhinocerous
TAGAGCCCATTCTAAAACAGACATTTAAAAATAAAAACACCCCACACACACCAGTCATGAGCTTCAATGAAAACACCAGAACTTCCTCTGCAACCTTTGTAGCAGCAAACGGAACCCAAGAGGGAATCAAAACATTGCTGCTTACATTGTGCAACCTAAAACAGAGGAACAAACAAATCAGTAACCTGTAGTGAATTTTTTATTTTTTTTTAATTATTATTATTATTACCTCGAATAGTGGCACTCAATTCCAACAGCTGCTGCATCAGTTCTTACAATGGGAGTTCCTACTAAAGCCTCAGGAGTATAAAGCAGGGTAAACGTATAGACCAGCTCATTGTCAGTCATCTGAAATGAAATTAAGAAATCTGTACAGTAACTTATACTGTCAATTACTGCTGTAATCAAGAAGTAGTCACTCACCGTCAGAGAGCTGCCACATGTCTGGAGCTCATACTCAAAGATAAGCACTTGAGCTTCTGGATCCTCCCCTACAACTGCACAGCCTCCTAAACTGAGGAATGAAGGATTGACCAGCTGACCAGTACCAAAGAAGTCCTTCTTAACCTCCACATGCACAGAGCTCTCTCCACATTGTGCAGCAATACTCCGTGCAGGGATGGGTACATGCAACTCAAAAGGAACATCTGGCTGTTGGGGTTCTTCTGGTACTACAGGAAAATGCCAGGTCAAAGGTGCCACAGGAGCCTGCATTAGCCGTTTAGACTGAGTGTTTCCAGGTTCTTGGAATTTCCATGGATCTACCCAAGCAGGACTCATTACAGGTCTTGTAGGTCTAAAAGCAGCTGACGTCTGTAGACTTTGGACAGCTCGCTGAGGAGCTAAAACTGTTGACTGTTGTTGTTGGAATCTTGTTGGATCCTGGCCTTGTTGAAATCCTGACCACTGTGCCAAAGACAAGTCAACTGCAATAAGCAGAAAGAATCCAGCACTAATAAAATACATCAATACCATTGTTATAAAACTCTGATAACCTCCGAATGCTTGTTGTGTGCCTGCTGTGCCTTTTTCTAGAGCAGGAAATTGCAGTGACTCCACCCCCTTTTGACAAGCTTAATGTTTCTCCAGACTTGCTTCTTAATTACCATTCCTGCCACAAAGGAGATCACTAACAAGATTGGCTGTAGTCCATGTTGGTTTTATTAGCAAAGTTTTTTTTCCACGTAGTGATTTCTTTGTATTTTCATCGTATTTTTTAAACCTTAGTTTGAGATAATATGACAGTTAAATAAGACAAATATATTTTTGATTGTATACATATTGCTCTTGTGAGATGTAGCATGTCATAAGTAGTGAGAGGTACCTAGTTGGAAATAAACGTATATACACCCCAACAATGTTTATGTCTCATGCACACAGTAAAGCCTCCCAATGATAATCCACTGCCATATAAACTCCTGTGCAGTTGTGTTCTCACAGACTCTGTCAACTACCAAACAACAAAACACTTTCGCATCCTCTACACTTCAAAACAGCTTGAAAACGTCCACAGCCTGTAATATCCCATCGCTGTGGCAAAAATGAATTAGGGAAGTTAATGTGATTTTTGCATTAGCAGATTAGAAACGTCTTTCATGCTCTCATTCCCATATTAGACCACAGCTAAGCCCGAATAGCTTTCTCTTTGTGCTTAACCTCATAATGTCAAGAGGACCAAACTCACTTTGAATGTGGTGGGACACGTCTCTTTTTTTTCTGAATGAAAAAGTTTGAAAAGGAGATGAGGAGGAGGATTGGGACACTGTATAATTATCATGCTGGTTTGCATTTGAGTGCTCAAGTTCAGCAGTGTCCACATAAACTTTCTGATCATCTTTTGTATGGTCAGTTTTGCATGAACTTTTCAATTAAACTGTGTATTTCGCATGGATTCTAGAAAATTCCACATAGATGGAATGCAAGCATACAGTCATTGTGGAAAACTGGATTTTACTTGGTCAATTGAAATGAAAGTATTCAGAGTAGGCTACTTTGTAAACAACAACTTTGACCAAATTAAAAAGTTATTCTATGCACTAAGGGGCAGTCATGGCCTAATGCTTAGAGAGACAGGCTTGTAACCCGTAGGTTGCGGGTTCGAGTCTCAGGTCTGGCAAGGATTGTAGGTGGAGGGAGTGAATGACCAGCACTCTCTTCCACCCTCAATACCACGACTGAGTTGAGATTCTTGAGCAAGGCACTGAACCCCCAACTGCTCCCTGGGTGCCACAGCAATATGGCTGCCCACTGCTCCTTGTGTGTGCACTTGGATGGGTTAAATGCAGAGCACAAATTCTGAGTATGGGATACCATACTTGGCCACAAGTCACTACACTTCACTAAAAATAAGTCCTTTGCTGATTGGACAGTACACACTTTTTAGTATGTGGTAAGATACTACCACGACGTAAAATACTCTTGATGCATGCCATTATCACATATTATTTGTGTTTGCATGTAAAAACTACCATCTTCATTTCTTTTTTTTTTTGCATTTTGTTACTCATTTCACGTGACGAAAGTTTAGATAAACATAACATAGGTATTTTACATAATGACCTTATCAAAAGTCTGTTTAATACTAGGGGTCAAAGTAAGGGTAAAAACAATCATATGAAACATCATAGAAAAAGATTGTGTATGAATGAATAACACTTAGCTAGCAACTAAAACACTCTAACAGCCATTAAGAAGACGCTATAAACCAGTCAGGAGACCTTACCAATCACTAGGAGCTCCCAGTAACTGGTTGAAATACACTAGCAATGGACCACAACAGCACATATCTATACATCTAACTAGGTCTAATGTGTCTGATAAGGTCTAATCGGGTAAGATCTGATCTAATGGGGTCTGATCAGATATAATGGTTTTTGAAGTGGTCTTAAAGGGTTTGATGAGTTCTAGTCGGTTTGATCATATCTAATGGGGTCTAATGCAGTCTCATTCAGCCTGATACAGCAACACTGGCTCAACCAATGACCAAACCAATTAGTTTGGGGCATGACAATTACATTTTTTTCTAATCCATTTGGTGAAGTATGGCAAATATGTATACTGTATCATCACTACTGTGAAGCTGTAGCTGGAGTATAGCTAGGGGAAAAAATTATCTGCTTTCTTTTCCATTTTCACATAATTTCCAAAAGGACTCTTCTTTTTCCCAGGCACTCACTCTGTCCCAGAGGAGGTCGCTGGGTAACTGGGCTGGTTACTGGCCTGTCCAAACACAGGCCAAGTGAGATGAAGCTGAATGCAGCAAGTCAACAACTGATTTTGCTCCTGCAAACCAGCACCTGACCTCTGAGCCGATGCAACTCTCACAGGGGAACTCTTTAATCATGGCTTTCTTTCTACACTCAGTTCAACAGAGATTAGATGACCAAATCAATTAGGTGCTGAACAAGAATGTGAGGAGCAGGGATAGAGAAAGTCAGAAAGAATCCTGCTGAATCACACAGCAGGTCAAATGCTGCTGCACTCTTACAAAGATCTGATGATTGTGCGACAGAGAGGAGTCTAGCTAATACAAAAGATTTTGACCCTGTAGTGAACCCTAGACAGAGACCATGGCAAAAAAGGAGAGAAACCAAGGTATGTGTTGAACTTAAGATTTTTGCACAGACTACTTCCTTCGACAAACACCTTCATTTCTGAAAGCCATGGTCTCCACACTCCACGTCCTAATCCAAGAGAGGTTTGCTTATTTTTTTTAACATTGCCCTCTCCGAGACTGCAATTACAGACCTGTGACAAAAAGCCATCCCTCCACACTTTTCATTAGCTTCACATTTGCCCTCAGTCCCTGCAACTCTAATACACTCGCTTGTGGAGAAAGGCTTAAGGAAAGCTCCATCTTAGCCTTTGACTGCCGTCCCCTACACAGCATTGATTGATCTGTCTTTGGGCAAGCCACGCTAGCTGTACATCCAAATCTAAAAGCAAACATTAACAGCTGTCCTCACCGCCTGGCCCCTTTTCAATGTTGTGCGGCGAGATCATTTGTCACCGGAACAGAGTAATAGTGTTTGCCGGCACAGGGCGAGGTTGCTTCTGCATACCGCATTATAACACAGAGAGATTGCTCCCCAGAGACAAGCATGAGAATATAAATGATCAGAGCTTGATGATGGTGATGGCTCGGTTCACTATTTTCCCTCCTGGGTTTTTTAGGACGCAATTGTGCTGGACATTTTTACCTGTGCTTTTGAGTGAGTATTTTAACATTTACAGTACATAAATTCAGTATCTATCTATCTATCTATCTATCTATCTATTTATGGCATAGGTTACTATTCAAAACTTTGGGGTCTGTAAGAGCTTTTTTCTTTTTTTCTTTTCTTTTCTTTTCTTTTCTTTTCTTCAAGAAATTAATACTTTTATTCAGCAAGGACAAATTAAATTGATCAAAAGTCACAGCAACATTACAAAATTTGAAAAAAAAAATTGTAACAGTAGGCCTACAATAACAATAATATAACTATATATATACAGTGGGTACGGAAAGTATTCAGACCCCCTTAAATTTTTCACTCTTTGTTATATTGCAGCCATTTGCTAAAATCATTTAAGTTAGTTTTTTTTCCTCATTAATGTACACACAGCACCCCATATTGACAGAAAAACACAGAATTGTTGACATTTTTGCAGATTTATTAAAAAAAAAAAACTGAAAAATGCTCAGTATTTAGTAGAAGCACCCATTTGATCTAATACAGCCATGAGTCTTATTGGGAAAGATGCAACAAGTTTTTCACACATGGATTTGGGGATCCTCTGCCATTCCTCCTTGCAAATCCTCTCCAGTTCTGTCAGGTTGGACGGTAAACGTTGGTGGACAGCCATTTTTAGGTCTCTCCAGAGATGCTCAATTGGGTTTAAGTCAGGGCTCTGGCTGGGCCATTCAAGAACAGTCACAGAGTTGTTGTGAAGCCACTCCTTCGTTATTTCAGCTGTGTGCTTAGGGTCATTGTCTTGTTGGAAGGTAAACCTTCGCCCCAGTCTGAGGTCCTGAGCACTCTGGAGAAGGTTTTCGCCCAGGATATCCCTGTACTTGGCCGCATTCATCTTTCCCTCGATTGCAACCAGTCGTCCTGTCCCTGCAGCTGAAAAACACCCCCACAGCATGATGCTGCCACCACCATGCTTCACTGTTGGGACTGTATTGGACAGGTGCCTGGTTTTCTCCACACATACCGCTTAGAATTAAGGCCAAAAAAAAATTAACTTAAATGATTTTAGCAAATGGCTGCAATATAACAAAGAGTGAAAAATTTAAGGGGGTCTGAATACTTTCCGTACCCACTGTATATAACTATATGTATATAACTATAACTATATATATGCAAGGGAGGCGCAATGTCTCCTCAAAAAATTGGATGAGAAAATAAATGATATTACAAAAATGAAACAACGCAAATATTACTAACAAATATGGCATTAAAAGTATAAAAGTCACTCATTTTTATAAAGTAACATTGTCCAACAGCGACACCCGCAGGTAAAGTTACATCGGAGGCTTGCCTCCCTTCAGTCCATAGACTTTCAGCAGAGACCCCATAGCCAGGGCCGTATAAACCATTGGGCTATGCGGGGCTGAAGCCCTGGGGCCCGAGCAAGGAGGGGGCCCGTGATTGGCTGTGGAGTAGATTGACTGGAGCGCCGATGGCAGAGGATCCCCAAATCCAGTTGTGAAAAACTTGTTGCATCTTTCCCAATAAGACTCATGGCTGTATTAGATCAAAAGGGTGCTTCTACTAAATACTGAGCATTTTTCAGTTTTTCTTTTTTAATAAATCTGCAAAGATGTCAACAATTCTGTGTTTTTCTGTCAATATGGGGTGCTGTGTGTACATTAATGAGGAAAAAAATTAACTTAAATGATTTTAGCAAATGGCTGCAATATAACAAAGAGTGAAAAATTTAAGGGGGTCTGAATACTTTCCGTACCCACTGTATATAACTATATGTATATAACTATAACTATATATATGCAAGGGAGGCGCAATGTCTCCTCAAAAAATTGGATGAGAAAATAAATGATATTACAAAAATGAAACAACGCAAATATTACTAACAAATATGGCATTAAAAGTATAAAAGTCACTCATTTTTATAAAGTAACATTGTCCAACAGCGACACCCGCAGGTAAAGTTACATCGGAGGCTTGCCTCCCTTCAGTCCATAGACTTTCAGCAGAGACCCCATAGCCAGGGCCGTATAAACCATTGGGCTATGCGGGGCTGAAGCCCTGGGGCCCGAGCAAGGAGGGGGCCCGTGATTGGCTGTGGAGTAGATTGACTGGAGCGCCGATCGCCAAAGCCACCACGCCCCCCACTTATTAGCGCTGTTATTTAGTTGAGCTTTTCCATAAATTCCATGCATTACCATTTGAGATTGAAGCATAAAGTCTGAATTTGGTTTACCAATCAAATGTATTTATTATTTTGTGTTTTATAATGTTCTACAATATAAGATGTAGATAATTGCCACTATTTGAAATAAGTAGTATAGTATAGTATAGTAAATAGAATCTATAGTTATTTGCACTTAGTGTAAATAGCATATCGCTAAGAAAATACTGCTATTTTCACTTAGTGTAAATAGCACCTAACTAAGATTAATAAATGCTGTAGAAGTGTTGTTCATTCTTAGTTCATGTTAACTAATGTTAGTCTCATTTCATGTAATATTTATTTATTCAAGAAAATGCGAAAACAAAGTGTAACAGGGAAATTTATATATATATGTCACAACTGGATAGAGAGGCACACAATGGAAGATTGATTCAGAGCGCCTTTATTGCCACAAACTGAAGGTAGGTTCAAAAATGGAATGTTCAAACATAAAAGGCAAAAGGCTCATAAACTGAGGAATAACTGTCCTTATCTTAAATTCTTCTTGGAATGCCAACAGGAGAGAGTGAGACACGGAGCCACGAAGATCCAGGCAGGTAAGTGGAGAGATCGGAGAAGGTGTGCAACCTTGAGACCAGTCGACGAGGGAATGAGGTGAGAAGCTTGATAAAGGGTATGGTAAGTGGAATCAGGTGTCCGTAATCAGTAATCTGGTGATTGTGATCTGGTGTAGGTGACTGGTGTGGCAGGTGTGGCTGGTGAGTCTCTGACCGTACCCCCTCCCCCACGGGCGTCTCCTGGCGCCTGGACGACCGCGCCCCCTAGGAGCAGGACGATCTGGGTGAGATTGATGGAAATCAGAGAGGAGTGATGGATCCAGAACATCATCTCTGTCCACCCATGATCTTTCCTCGGGACCGTACCCCTCCCTATCCACGAGGTATTGGAGCCGGCCGGCCGCCCCGCCATCGGGAGTCTAGGATTTCTTTGACTCTGTAGATGGTTTCATTGGAGTCAACCTCGGGAGGAGGAGGTATCTCGGGTTCTGTGGAAGGAGGGAGAAGTGGATCAATAAAATGTTTTAACAGCACAGCAACATTACAAAATTTGAAAAAAAAAATTGTAACAGTAGGCCTACAATAACAATAATATAACTATATATATACAGTGGGTACGGAAAGTATTCAGACCCCCTTAAATTTTTCACTCTTTGTTATATTGCAGCCATTTGCTAAAATCATTTAAGTTAGTTTTTTTTCCTCATTAATGTACACACAGCACCCCATATTGACAGAAAAACACAGAATTGTTGACATCTTTGCAGATTTATTAAAAAAGAAAAACTGAAAAATGCTCAGTATTTAGTAGAAGCACCCTCTCGGGTTCTGTGGAAGGAGGGAGAAGTGGATCAATAAAATGTTTTAACAGGGATACATGGAAGGTAGGTGAGATGCGGTAAGTGGCTGGGAGTTGGAGTTCATATGTGACCTCATTGATTTGCCTTGTGATAGGGAAAGGACCGACGTAACGGGGACTCAGCTTCCTGCAGGGCAGCCGGAGACGAATATCCCGAGTGGAAAGCCAGACTCGGTCGCCCGTTTGATAGGTAGGTGTAGCGGTGCGACGGGCATCGGCGTAGTCCTTATGTCTCCGCACTGCCCGCTGGAGATAGACGTGTGCTGAGTCCCATACCCCCTCGCTCTCACGGAACCAGTAGTCAACCGCAGGGATTTCTGAAGGCTCACCAGTCCAGGGGAAGAGTGGTGGTTGATACCAGAGCACACATTGGAATGGTGTTAATCCAGTCGTCTCCTGTTGTAATGAATTTTGAGCATACTCAGCACAGGGGAGATACTGGCTCCAATTGTCCTGATGTTCGTGACAGTAGGCTCGGAGATATCTGTCCACGACCACGAAGATGGTAGTGTACCCATTGGAAGGTGGAAGATCCGTAGCGAAATCCACCCCAATATGGGACCAGGGTCGGCGTGGATGGATAGCGGAAGCAACTTGCCTTCTAGTAGGCGGCGTGGAGTGGGATGGATAGCGGAACCAACTTGCCTTCTGGTAGGCGGCGTGGAGTGGAAGTGATGGCACAGACCGAACAACTCTTGACGTAGAGGACGACATCCCGAGCCATGCTGGGCCACCAGTAACGGTTCCGGAGGAGCGAGAGGGTTCGTTGGCTGCCTGGGTGACCCGATCCCGGAGAAGTGTGGATGGAGTCCAGAAGGGTGAGGTGCAGAGTGGTAGGAACATAACTCTTCCCTTCAGGACCCCCCGGCGGCCCATACTATAGGGAGACGGATCAGGTTGGTGAAGGCGAGAAAGAGCATCTGCTTTGAGGTTCTTATGACCTGGACGGTAGGATATATTGAATTTGAAGCGAATGAAGAACAAGGTCCATCTTGCTTGTTGTGGATTGAGGTGCTTAGCCTCACGAAGGTATTGGAAGTTCTTATGGTCAGTTATCACCTCGAAAGGGTGCTGAGCTCCTTCCAACCAGTGCCGCCACTCCTCCAGTGCGAGCTTGACGAAACGGAGATTCGGGTCTGGGTGAGTGAGGGTAAGAGCGATGCAGAAGGTAGATTTCAGCTGGTGGAAAGCCTCTGTGGCTTCGGGTGTCCAGGAGAGAGGCTTAGGCTTTCGCCGGAGGAGAGAGGTAAGTGGAGCTGACAGCTGACTGAAATGGGCTATATATCGGCGATATAAGTTAGCGAACCCCAAGAATCTCTGCAGCTTCTTGACCGTGGTAGGTTGTGGCCAGTTTAGCACTGCATCCACCTTCCTCTGGTCCATTTGCACTCCCTCTGGGGTTATGATATAGCCCAGGAACTTAACGGTGGTTTGATGGAATTCACACTTCTCTAGTTTAAGATATAAGTGATGCTGGTGGAGACGTTGGAGTACCTGGGTGACGTGCTGTTGATGTTCTTCGAGATTGGGTGAGTAAATTAGAATATCATCGATGTAGATGATGACAAACCGGTTGAGCATGTCTCTGAAGATTTCATTCATGAAATTCTGGAATACTGAAGGTGAGTTTGAAAGGCCATATGGCATCACCCGGTACTCGTAGTGCCCAGAGGGAGTTACAAAGGCCGTCTTCAATTCATCTCCTCTTCGGATACGGACTATAGTGTAGGCATTGCGTAGATCTAACTTTGTGAAGAGGTGAGCTCCACGGAGTTCCTCTAAAGCGGCTGGTACCAGAGGAAGAGGATAGGTAAATTTGACAGTCTGGGCGTTGAGTGCACAATAAACAATACAGGGGCGTAAGCCCCGTCCTTCTTCGCCACAAAAAAGAAGTGCTGCAGGTGAGGTGGAAGGACAGATGAACCCCTGTTGTAAGGCCTCCTTAATTTACTCCTCCATGGCAGCTCTCTCCGGGATCGAGAGTGGGTAGACATGTCCCTTAGATAGTTTGGCCCCAGGTAGCAGGTGGAAGATGATGTGTCGCAGCGACCTTACTGAATACGTCCTGGAACGCCTGGTATTCTGTGGGAATTTGTACTGTGCTCTGGGAGGCAGGACTTTCAATGGTGGTTGAGCAGAGGGTAATATGGGTACTGGTTCGAATGGGTGTAGGAAGATCTGTTAAACATCCCTGGAAGCAGTATTCACTCCACCTGAGCACCTCCCTGGAAGTCCAGTGGATGTCGGGATGATGCTGAGCAAGACAGGGATGCCCCAGGACTATATCCACTGTAGCCTCCTCCAGCACCAGGAATGAGATCCGCTCAGAGTGCAAACTTCCGATGCGGAGCATGACCTCCGGGGTGTGGTGGCACACCAAGCCCTTGCCCAGCGACTTTCCTTGGATATTGGATATCCAATCGCATTGCGATGTCGAGGGAGTTTGATTTGTGCGAGGCAGAGAGATGAAATGAAGTTTCCGGAAGCTCCGGAGTCGACAAGAACTTTAACTGAAAAAGATTGGTTCATGTATATTAGGAGAGCATCAATGTGTGGAATTCTAGAGACATCAGGATGGATTTGGACCGTACTCACCGCTGAGCCTGTTGGGCGAATAGGGCAGGAAGGCAGAAGATGTTTGCTGGATCCGCAGTACAGGCACAGTCCCTGAGTGACTCGTCGTGCTCGTTCCATCGATGACAAGTGATAACGATCCGTTTGCATAGGTTCGGGTGCTGGAGGAGTAGTACCCAGTGAGGCGGCAGTGCTAGATGGTTCCTCTGTGTGGCAAGCGGTGAGATGTTGAGCGATGTGAAGCGCCTTTTGCAGGAAGCTCTCAAGCCCCACTGTGTCCTCATAGATGGACATCTGTGGTTTGATAGATGGATTTAGACCACATCGAAAAGCCGCTAAGAGAGCTGCTTCATTCCATCCGCTGCTTGCAGCAGGAGTACGGAAAAGAACCGTATAATTGTGAATGGACATATCCGCTTGCCATAGCCGGAAGAGCTCGTCATGCACGGAGATCGCCGAGGTAGACTTGCCAAACACATCTCAGAAATGGTCGACAAAATCATCCAGGGAACGTGTTAGGGGACTGCGCGAATTCCAGAGTGATTCCGCCCACTGTAACGCTCTCCCGGATAGCAGAGACATGATGAATGCGATTTTAGCTCTATCATTCACAAATTGATGGGGTTGTAACTCGAAGTAGAGTGAGCACTGGAGAAGAAATCCGCTGCAGGCGGCCGCCTCACCGGAGAAGGCCGCGGGCTTGGCCATGGGACATGTGGAGGCTGAAGGCGTGACGTGAAGAGGCTGAAGTGATTTGCGTAGTGCTTGGACCAATTCGGTGAAGTGATCCGGTGAAAGGGGGCTCCGTGTCTCCATCGCGAAGCTCCAATCCGTTGAGTATACTACTGTTATATGACTGGTGTTCTGTCAAAACTGGATAGAGAGGCACACAATGGAAGATTCAGAGCTTCTTTATTGCCACAATATGAATGTAGGTTCAAAAACGGAATGTTCAACCATAAAAGGCAAAAGGCTCATAAACTGAGGAATAACTGTCCTTATCTTAAATCCTTCTTGGAATGCCAACAGGAGAGAGTGAGACACGGAGCCACGAAGATCCAGGCAGGTAAGTGGAGAGATCCGAGAAGGTGTGCAACCTTGAGACCAGTCAACAATTGAATGAGGCGAGAAGCTTGATAAAGGGTATGGTAAGTGGAATCAGGTGTCCGTAATCAGTAATCTGGTGATTGTGACCTGGTGTAGGTGGCTGGTGTGGCTGGTGAGTTTGTGACAATATATATAT
>NW_015636562.1:940143-952278 GCF_001515625.1 Sinocyclocheilus rhinocerous
TTTTTTTTTTTTGCTGTAATACACAGCACAGCTGATAAAAGTTTAATTATATATATATGACAATATATATATATATATATATTCTCTCAAACCATACAACTTTTATTTTGGTTGGAAAACTTAAAGGTTTATGAGCCACTTTCCTCTGAATGTGTTCATGCCTCATAAAGACACTCACTCACTTGTGATGTAGGCTACTGCTCTGCACCAAACATAATTACTGTACTGTCTGTGATCCTATTGGGGTAAAATGGCTAAATGCATTCACTAGCATCTATTATGGAACAGGACAAAGTTTTTTTCTCTGCTTGACACAGTCACCAAGAAAATGCTTTTTAATGCAATGAATGGTCAGTAAAAAAAGAACAAAAAATAAGAGTAAACTCTATTTTCTCCATGTGCACTGACTTTTTAATATATTTATTTTTCAGGGGAAAAAAGTGTTTTCTAATGTTTCATCTGCCTGCAGGGCCTTCGTCAGACAGCCCGAAATCATTCCCAGACATGAAAAATGTACCCACATCACTAGGGCTGAGGTGCCAGCACCAGCTTGCCAAAGTGCCAAGGGTGCTAAACGGTTGGTTAATAGCACTGCGACTGAACCAGCAGGGAGGTGTGTGAGAGCCCCCATGAATTATTGTTAAGTCACACCTGTAAACCAGCGTGATTGTTTGAGTACACATGGACACACAAACACACTGGCCATCTGGTGAAAGTCTGTCGCACTTACAGTAGATATCATACAGTCATGGCACCAGGACCTGTAGCAGAGAGATGGTAGGCACCAAGAATCTGCGTTATTAAATGGCACAACATACCATTAGGCACACCACTGTTAATTACCTAATTTTCATGGCAGCAAGTTTTGCATATGCATGCCTGTAACTTGGGGGCATGGTAGGTCCTGAAAATGGTTATTTGTCATTACTGTTGTAAGACAGCAATTCAAACAGTAATATATAACAATATTGTCTCCAATTCACCTTTTCTCAATGTATCTGAATTTTTAACAGCTATTTTTAGAGTTTAAGAGTTATTTTTATGTGTACACAAAACATTTATATAAACAATAGATGCCCTCTATTAAAATATAGGTATATAGTTCATAGTATTATATAGTGCAAGATGTATCTCTTTGTTGTTATTCAACCGACTTGTACAACTTTAATATTTTACATTAGCGACACTCTTTTTTCCTTACACACACTAATTTTAATGTATACCGTATGTGTGTGTATTACCCCAGTAGTTTATTATGTATTTTATTATGGATGCATCATCATTCTTACCAAATGCTTCTCTAAAATTTAGCAGTACACGCTGTTCTTAAGGGGCGCATCTTAATATTTTATTCACATTAAGCCATCAATATGAGTGAATATGCGATCATTAGAAATATATATAATATATCATGCTGTGAAAAATATAGTATAATAACCCTCACGGTTTGCCAATGTTAATTTTAAATGCATATTTATCAGTAGGTAAATTTTTATTTTAAGTGTTATTACTGAGTGAATAAATGGTATAATTTTGTAGCAAAGAATGTCTCTCCTGCCTTGAAGACATTCTCTTCATGTGTCAGGAATGTGACTGTTTTTACAGGTTCTCCCAGGGGGCTCCTCCACCTGCCTTGGCTGAAGGATGTTCCTTCTAATTATGACAGAGGTATCGCAGGCCGCGGGGCAGAGAGCATTAGCTTCACACACTGTGAGAGAAAAAAAGAGTCGGGAAACAGTTCTGGAAGAATGTTCTACTTTAAATGTGTATGGTTAGATCGAGGCAGGAGAAATGTCAGGAAAGAAGAGGCTTGTGGATTTAGGTAAGAGGTTGGTGTGGCACTTCTTGTGGGACCTACTTTGATTTGTAGAGAGCTACATTTGGACAGTACTAAGCAGTCTAAGTAGATATTAGTTCTGGCAGTGACAGGAAGCTTGTTAGACTGACCTTCTGTTTACAGGACTAACTTGACCCAGTGCCGGGCTATCTTTGATGAGGCAGTCGCTGCTGAGCTTGGACAAAGTTTGGAACTAGTTGGGTAAAATAGATTAGACTTGGAGCATGTTTTTATTGTGTTGCTGTGATGTTTGGGGGTGCTTTAAAAGCACTGTACTTAGATGAGGTCTGTGGGATAATGAATTGTAGCAGATGATCTCCTGGAAAGTGTACAGGTGTCTTAGGAAAGGTGTTGTTGAAGAAAGATGAACAGTGCTGTCTCTGTAACATGGGGGAAAGAAGATCCCAATCTTCACAAGCCTTAAAAAATGACAACAAAAGATATTTCCTCCACTGACACTCACTCACTAGCAGTTGCAAAGTGCCTGTGTGTGTGCTGGTGAGGTGAGATGCACTTATGGCAGTTTGTTAACAAAGCATCAGCAAAGAGCTTGTAAATGTAAATGATAAGGGCTGGGGATGGCTACCTATTAATTTAGGTGCATACAACTGAGGATTTCAAGAAGATGCTTCATCTTGATTTGTTTTATTTCTCAAAGCTTCCCAAAAGAGGATACAAAATATATACAATATATATTGTTAATTTTTTTCAATTATATAAATGTAGTATGAAAAATAGTGATAATATAAATAATAATAAATAAATAGCAAAATAAGAAATAAATAACCACTCAATTGCTGATTGCATTTAAGCTCAGCACTGTTCAGTCTACCTAAGCAATCATCATCATCATCATCATCATCATCATCACAATCATCATTATCATCAAGTGGACATGTTTTTCTAAAAATAAAGAATAGTTTCATGCTGATGCAAATAAATTTTAAACAAACACACTTTTCAAGCAAAACATTAATAAGACATTAATAAAACATTCTATCCATCTATCTATCTGGATGATTTAGTAATATTTTAATGTATTTTCAGGCAAAACAATGTACACAGACATTTGTGGTTTTACACACACACACACACACACACACACACACACAGAGAACCTCTGGAGGGCTGCTGTCCTATAGATTTTAGCTCCAACACACTCACCTTTCTAGTAAGTCTGAAGGCTTTGATTAGCTGGTTAATTAGGGTTCAAGCTAAATTCCTGCTGGATAGTGGTCCTTTAGGAAGAGGTTTGGACACCCCTGCAATACATATTCAAAAAAATATCAGTGCTCTTTCTGTTGCCAAACATTAGTGACAGAAATTCATAGTTAATGTGATGAACTACACATGTGTGGATTTGAGGGAGACATATGTTATACTCACTAAAAATCACTTTAGGACAAGTGTTGTGTAGGTCCCTAATACTTTTAGGCCCTCTATTAAAGATAAAGGTGTGTGGATATTCTGCCAGGGCTGTAGAGGGCTGTATATCCCAAAACGAAATATTTACTGTTACCATACTCTGGGGCAAGCCATTTAAATTCCCCCAGCACTTGTTATAAGCCCTAATAAATCAAATATTTCAAATGCAACACAACATTTACAGCATTTAGGAATCATTTGATTTAATAATAAAATATTTAGTTTTATTTCACGTTTCCTCCCTGCGTGTGCATTTGCATTCTCTTGCGAGCTCCCACGGGACTCTCACACTGCCTCATTAAGCCGCGTCAGTGATCTTTTCATTAACTTTTCCGTTTAATTAGGTCGCAAGAACTACCTCATATGTCACGGCAATAGACTAGATTAGCTTTGATCTGAGCGTCGGCAGACTGAGGAGATTTCTGAATGAGGAAAACATAAGTGCGCATGCCTATGACAGTAACGTGATGTATCAATTAGAATTATTAGAAACCCATTTAAATGTGTTTCAGAATGGATTTTACGGAACTGTCATTACTTTTTGTGTTTAGTATCTGGGCAGTTAAAGCACAATGTATATTCAGGACCATGGAGACTTCCCCAAATTCTCCCAGTGTTCCAGAAAACTCTGAAGGCTTTTGATATGCAAAGATGTCTTACACAGCCGCTCACATCCGAGACTCGATCGATCTGCAGAGGAGAAGTGATGTTAAATGTTGATTAAAATGGATAGTCACTCATTTCAAGATACCTAAAGGGGATTCCTGACAGAAAACGCTATGTTTGTCTTGGTACGTCTTTAAATGGCGTGTTTAATGTAAGTAGTGGGCGGAGCCGCGAAGCTCGCGAGCTCAGGACAGGCTCCATCCACCAGCACCTCAGTCGAGCGGAGAAGAGCGAGCTCTGGATGCGCGGATTATACCGCTACACTGGATTTGACCTCAGCATCCCTCCATCCACGCTCCATCACTCGCAATGTGGATTTAACGTTTTTTTTAGACAATTTGTAGAATAAATCGGATTCTCCGTCGGTGGAGTACTATCTTCATCATATGAGGTAAATCAGAACTACTTTAAGAGATTTAGAGAGTTTCACAAATGCGTTTAGTCATTAACTTATATTACTCGTGTTATACTACATTATTTCTGCCGCTTGTGTATTCATAAATATATTTTTTAAACACAGCTTTCGTCCATTTGCTCTGGGATATCTATATTCTTCTAATGCAAACGCTTGTAATATAATATTTGAATGCTTGTAATATCTGAGGATGAAAGAGACAGAAACATTCTTAATTATTGTATCTAATAAATCTTATTATTACTATGTCCTAAACGTTTCTGAAATATTTAATGGATGTTTGAGATCTTCTGTCATTGCCAGAGAGGAGACTGAAGGATGCATGCAGCAGTCTGAACATGATCACCTCTCTCTCTCTCTCTCTCTCTCTCTCGCTTTAATAGTACAAAACTTTCATGACCCTTAAGAATGTTGTTGTTTTTTTTTCTCACATAAAGTTGTATGTGACTTTGGATTAACCCTTTAATAGGCAGGAATATAAAAATACCTTAGAAAATTCATTTATTGGGGTACAATAATATAATTTAATTTACTAATATTGCTGATATTTTTGTATTCTCCCATATAAATGACATGTAAAAGAACTGAACATATAGGCCTACCTTGAGGTTAGCAGCTATCCGATGGTTACTTTTAGATTTGTGTACCATAGTTTGACCTGAAAATCTGCAGGTACGCTCTTTATAAATGTACACATATATATATATATATATATATATATATATATATATTCTTAGAGATTTGCTCCGCTCACTCACTATCCCTTTTTCTAGCTTCTCATATGCCTTTATTTATTTATTTATTTTCCCCTTTTTATTACATAAAATAGGTGTGTGGTGTGTGTGTGACTTTCTTTCTCTCATGGAACACCAAAGGAGATGTTTGTCAGTATGTCTGAGCTATTCTCTTGGAGACCTGGATGGAGATCAGGGCCTGTCAAACTTAAAAAAAAAAAAGAAAAGTAGCTCATAAGACCTGTGCACTATATTACAGGTCTTCTGACGACATATGATAGCTGTTTTGCAGTCTTTTTCAGTGTATGAAAAATACCAGCTTCAACTTTCTTCTATAAATAACTGCTTTGGTGTTCCACAGAAGAAAGAAAGTCAGGTTTCGAAAGACATGAGGCTGAGTAAATGATGACAGAATCATTTTTTTTGAGTAAACTATTAATTTAATTGGGAATCCCATTTGAAACATGGTGTGTGGTGAATAATTTCTATTCCACAACGCCCAAGCTGCACATTATTGTTACACTGCAGGTTACTAGGGCTTGTTCATTTTTTGTTCTTTGTGAATACATGTCAGGAGGTATTGGATGACTTGGTGTCAAATTGCCTTTTCGATAAGAATAAATTCTGATATTGAGAATTTGAGAGACATTTTAGAAACCCAGCTGAGATTGACATGACATTGGAGAAAGCGCATATGGAGACATATCAGCATATATATTTGTTGATTCCTGTACCCAGCATCTTGGCCTTGCTCACAGAGAATAAAACATGCTGGAAATGATTGTAAATCATTCAAGGCAGATGGAAGACTTTTCCTCTGATAGTTATGTGTAAGCTTTTCATGCTCTTTTGCCTTTTGGGAACCAAATGCAACATTTATTCCGTTTGAGTGAATTTTCTATGGATTACAGAGCATATGGCAGAACACATAGTTCAGAGTCTAATTCCTCATCTCTAATCTTAGTTCTTAATTTTTTGCTTATTAAATGGGATGTATTATGCTTATGCTCAAAACAGCACTGTCCAAGAAGCCTGTCCAAACGTCTTTTGAACAAGAATCCTCATAGACTACTGCCTCTGGAGAGTTCTGATTGGATCTATATCATTTGTAACCCAATAGTCTGTATTGTGTTTGTAATAAATCCTCCGTGTGATTGCTGCCAGACCAATGGCCAGTTGTCATGTGCCGCGTGTGAGGATCAGGTTTCAGGCCAGCCCGTTCCCAGTAAAGCAGACTGAACAGGAAGTCCTTCTGAAAACCCGTTCTCCATGATGCCTTGCCTATTAGTGTGGCATGCATGGTAAATGTCTTGACCGTGGCCACTGCGTTCTGCTCGGCTCACCCTTTTCACCTTTCTTCTTAAATCTTGCGGAGCGCTCGTTCTCTGTTGAAATACAGACAAGACCCACTATCGCTCAAGAGACGGTCAACGCATCGGTGTTGGTATCAGTTGCCTTAATTCAATAGCTGGCTGCCAGGGAGAGATTAACTATTCAGGGCAGGTAGTTAAAGGGGCTATTGTGTTGCACCGCTGTGGAACAGCTACGATTGGGGAGGCTTTTGTCTCTGGGGGCTCCATGCCAAAGCAGCAGCCAGGGCAGGGAGGGATGGAATTCTACACACACGTACAGTATCTCTCCGTCAGACATCTGTCAACTGACCGCGTGTGTTGTAAATACTTAGGTGTCGTAAATAGCAAATATTTGACAGTGGCTTTTGTGACTACTTGTGTTTGCCAAAATGCAAATGCAGCTTTATTTTGGAGTAAAAGGCTTTACTGTTGGCCTGTCCAAAAATATATTTTCAACACATAGATCTAACAATAAAAGCTTTTAAAAGTAAAGTGTGTATTTCTAAGCCACTAGTGGCATCAAACATAATTGCAAAATTAACGTAACTAAACAGGTTTTCCAATCTCCGCATTTGCCTTTGGTCCTAATAAAGTAATAATGTGAAAAAAGACAGAAATGTTGGGCAGCTCAAATATTTTTTTCAGGAGAATCTTGGAGTAGATCTTGGTGTAGTCTAAGGCCAGAGACCCTGAGATCAAATGATTTCTTTGCAAAGGATCCCTAACTAAAATATAAAGATATATTTTACATATAAATGCCATGTGTGGAAAAAAAAAAGTGTAATATGTGTGAAAATGTGAGAAAAACATTTGATATTACAAAGACTTACATATTGTTTCATAAAACAATATGCTGTTCTTTATTATTGTTTTTCAAAAATGGTCAGTTGAATAAATCTAATAATAATAGTAATATAAAATTATACTGTCAATGATTGGGTAAATATATTACATCAAACACTGACGAATACATGTACATTTTTTTCCTTTCAAATTTGGCACCCTCTGAGGGTCCCAGGACACAGTTTGAAAACATTTGAGTTGGTCTAAGGAAACATAATGGAATGCAACATTGCCCACTGTGTATAATATATTTCTCTGTATAATGTGTAATGAACCTAATGAAAATGTGTCATTTTTTTTCTTTATCTTCACAGATCAGTCAAAAGAAGGGCCAATGTGGCCATTAACATGTGGCGATATAATAGAATCAGAACCAATATGGAGCATCTCTGTTTTAATCCAGAAAGTCGACTCAAGGGAACATCATCAGTAAAGCCTATCTAGATAGCAGAAGCTGATCAGTTGTTCACTTCTAATCTAAAGGCAATTTGGTCTTTTTGGAATTCATCCTGGTACCCCTAACAGGATTTAGGATAGCATGTGTCAAGAACCTCAATGGCCACACCTTCTTCACTCATATGTTTGTCATCTAAAGGATTTGACGTTTCTTCAATGATCTTCACATAATTTGCGAGAAAACATAACTGAGGAATTTTATTTTGTTCAGTGCACTCTTGTAGCATAACCACTGGTTACCATGTCTCCCATTTGCCGGCCCCATTGTGTACTCTTACTGCTCAGCACCTTCCTGAGTCTTGGTTTGGGCCTGGAGTTCACAGGCTCAGAGGGTCAGTGGGCACGCTATCTACGCTGGGATGCCAGCACCAGAAGTGACCTCAGATTTCAGTTCAAAACAGCTATATCAGATGCTCTGGTTCTCTACTTTGATGATGGAGGATATTGTGACTTCCTGCTCCTGAGCATTGAGGAAGGCAAGCTGAAGTTGCGTTTTAGCGTGGACTGTGCAGAAACCACTATAACCTCCAACAAGATGGTAAACGACAGTCGCTGGCACTTTGCCACCATCAGCAGGCACAACTTGCGAACCGTGTTGGCACTGGACGGAGAGTCAAAGGTGGATGAGGTGAGACCGCAAAGGCAGTTCATGAAGATTGTCAGTGACCTGTATCTTGGAGGAGTGCCTCAAGACATTCGGACATCTGCCCTAACACTTCCAGCGGCTAAGGAGATGCCACCGTTCAAGGGGATTATTACAGACCTGGGTTACGGGAATCAGGTTCCAACACGCCTAGGGAGCCAAAAGGTCCGGTTAGAGATGGAAGGCTTGTGTACGGAGAACCCCTGTGAAAATGGAGGCAGTTGCAGCATGGCTGACGGTGAAGCTTACTGTGACTGCTCCAAAACAGGATATGTAGGTCGTTACTGCAATGAAGGTAAGAATGTTTACCTTTGATTTTGAAAACATATCTGGCCAATAGTTTGATGTCATTTATTTTAGTAATCTATTTTTAAGAAAACATTAAAAATTAAAAAAAAATCTTGCGTTAACATGAAATCAAAACTGACCCTATTTACTTATCTTTTACACATTCAAGGTAAATTTGTTAAAGTAAATTTATCTGGATATGTTTACTAAAAAACAAGTTGAAAAACGTTTGCAATTACATTTTTGCATTTTTTTTTTTCTGGTTGAACGTCAAGTTTGACTGAAAACATGTTGCATTAAAAAAGTAAAATGGGTCTTGAATGCTGTGTCATGTTAACTCCTGTTTCAAATACAGTTTAATGTCATTCACCCTCCCTCATACACCTCCAAACACATGCATATGCAGTTAAATTACACCTCAAAGTACATTTCATTAATTTGTGAAATTATCACATTGGAACTAGACAACATTACTGATTGTACACAAGCATGCTAAGCATAAACTTTTTCAATTAATGATGATATGCAGTGGCCCCAAAGCATATTTAGACACTTGTGTCATACTTAAGAATGTGGGTACTCTTTGCATTAATAAAACATATGATATTTATTTTACATCAAGATAGCATACATTCACTTTCGAGTGAAACAAACAAATAAATAAATACAAAAGTTACTACCTGTTTATACCTGTTTGGGTACCTTTGACCACTTGCAGGGTACTGACAATATACACTAAAAAGCCCTGCAATATCAACTTGCTACGTTTGCAAAAATGTTTAGAAAATATAAGTGTCCAAATAGGGCCACTAATGCAATTGAATGTGTCAACCTAGAAAAAAATGAATAATAATGATGTTTTGATTATCATTAATTACTTTGCTCATTTTATCACTCAAGGAATAATGATTGAGCGACAGTTTATGTCATCATTGTGTGCCTTGATATGTTACAGATATTGTTTTCACTTCAAACCTTTTGCAGGGACATCCATCTTTTGATTTCTTTAATATAGTCATTGTTCTAGGTTAAATTATACTTTTTTTCATCAAATATCCAGATCCTGCACGTTACAGACAAGTGAAGGTACACTGCAATTTCAAGAGTTGAACCTTTTAAACTGAAATTTTTATTTCTGTTATTTAGAACAGAACATTTCTTGATTCTAAACGGTCAAGTTTCTTTTTTCAACTGTACTTCAGTGTTAAGACCTATTTGGGATTACTCTCACCGTAGACTCACCAGCAGGTATTAGAATACATCTTAAAACTGATTATACTTTCCGAATGCACACTGAATTGCCAAGATACTTTGGTGCTGTGGTTATGAGAGATTACTCTTTTCGTGTTGTGCCCTGTGTATAGTCTATAATTCCACAAGCATCATTTATTCAGGGCATGAATATAAAGGCATCCAGTCAGGCAGGGAATCAGTGGACCCAAACCTGATTGCCTGACTTATTGCATTTCGTGATCAAACCCAAGCCCTTTAGACTGATCACACCAGCCCTGTGCCTCAGTGCTCCTTTATAAAGATTAAGAGATAGTCGGTAGCGACAGGAGATCAGGCTGTATGATCAGATCACCTTTGGATCAGTAGGGGTGCTCAGGGCTGGATGGCTGGTGAAGGATGTTTCTGTATCTCTAGCCTTCTGGCAACCAGTAGGCCTAAAAAGTGCCCTTAATGAGAAGCCAGTCAGCGGCTGCTCAAGGGAAAACTGATGTGATAAATGTGAAGCTAGTGGACCTCTAATCTCAGAGCAGGGGGTTTTGCTCAGCCTGTCATGTGCTTTGACCGCAGGCGTGGCTGTCAGGGCCATCACGGCCTGTCTTGGCTTCATCAGGCCCCAGTCGTGTCCACAGATTAATGGACGTGTCTGATAACGGATTGCACCACTGAGCTGTGGGAGTGTTCCGTAATTAGGGGCGGAACGAAAGAGAAATGGCTAATTCGCTGGAGGCGATGGGGGTAAATGATGGGCTTAAACTTGGACTGACATGCTCTCAGCACCTCACAGCATGGCTGCATTTACTCATTTACAGGGAATTCACTAAGAATGAATAGCACCCAATGACAGCATTTATTTGTGCATGCTATCTGATTAACTAAAGAAATTATGCAAATCTGCTAAATGTACAAATATTGCCAAGAAGCTGTGCTGAATTCAATGTGTATTCTGCATATCCGCATTTCCCTAGTTTGCAAGCCGGTTGTGGAGGATTTAGCAGACTACTGTGATCTTAAATGAAATGTGCTTGACTACACCTGGATATGCGTAATATAAAGCTCTTTTCCAACATTCAGTAAAAAAGATTTAAAAAGGCAGTAATTGTAAATTAACAAATTAATTGCAGATTTTTGTGAATAAGGCACAATTTATAATGGGTCTTATTTACAGAGAAGGGTGTTTCTTCAACTTCAGACACTTGGGGGCTCATTTATATTAAAAGTAGGATTTTATATGAAATGTTATATAAGATCACATTAACTGACTTGGAGACTTTTTATCAAGCCCTCATCATTCAGATTTTTTAAATGTAAAAATATTTTTATTATCTAGATTATTGTTTTACTCTAATCCCATTGCCAGACCTTTAATTGTCCAATATGAAAATTGACTATAAAAATTTATAATCATCTAAACAAAGGCTGAAGTAAGCATAAACCACTTCAATAATTATTGTGTGAAAATAAAAATGATGACAGTTCCACCACACTAAATGATTTTGCACCTTATAAAATATACTTGGAGACAATAGTGAAGACAAATGAGGTGGCCATTTGGTCAAAAAGGTCATTTCCACAATTGTCATTTCTATCACAGAATGCATGTTTTGAGACATAGTGGAAGTAACACCGTGGTTGGGTTTCAGAAATAATGAAGAAAAAAAAAAAAAAGAAGAAGAAGAAGAAGATTGGGAGAAAAAGGGTGCCCATAGTTAAAGGAATGAGGCAAGTTTGTACTAAAAAATGTAAATGGCTTAATGTAGATAATCATGATGCAATGCTCAGCACATAAACCTACTAAACTTGCAGATTGAAACTGGACTCAATCCAATTCCAGTGTTTGCCTATAGACCGTTTCATCGGGCGCACGCGCCTGGCCCGAATGTAACTTCCGGTTAAATGTTTGTTTTTGTTTATCGTTCTGGCTAGTGGCGCCGGCTACAAACGCAGTTAAAGTTAAAGTGATGAGTAATGAAGTTGGGCTCAGGTAGTTGTGTTGTGGGATGTATTTCCCATACTTATTTGTTGCGACCCGCCACAATATCAAAACCGATCAAGACCGATTTTCCAAAAGGCTTCGTTGAATAAACATGAGCACGCACTGCACGTTTAAAAATCAAAACGAGGCACGGGTGTTTTTATATCACTGTATTTCTGAAGGAAGAGTCTTTAGAAAAAGTCTTTAGAAAATTTTCGATGTCGTTTTCATTTCATCTTGCATGTTATATGCCTGATAAAGCAGCGTTTGT
>NW_015636562.1:952792-963556 GCF_001515625.1 Sinocyclocheilus rhinocerous
GCTTTAAAGCACCTCCTGCTGGCAGAGAATTAATTTGCATTTTCAATAAGTCCGTCTGATTTACGCAGCAAATATATTTTGCTTGTTATCAAACATAATCTACTCTAGATGGACTTATCCATTGTTATTGATTCTATTTGGAAGTCTACCGGAAGTTTAGTTAGGGCCACAAAAGTGCGCATGCGCAGTAACGTTTGTTTATGTTGTTGCCGTTGAAACCGTCTATTCCAGTGGTTGTTGCAATTTAACAGCACAGTATGTACCAAAGTAGCAAATGTGAGCTCAGAAATTGTTAAATGTTTGCCCTTGGTAATTTGTCCAACCTGCTATTGCTTTAAGTGCAAACAGACATGGCAACAGGCCTGCAAAGACCCTCAGAGCATGCAGATGGCACAGGAAAGCAGACCGCATACCTCAGTGTGTGTGAAAACGCTAGATGGGCCACACCACCCCAGCAGGAGCACAACCGTCAGTATTATCATGTGGAAATCTGTCTTAAACTGCAGGCAGATTAAAACAATATGTGTTTAGCCGTAAAACACGTTCAGTCTGCCCTGACGATGTGGATCAGAGGGTAGGCTATCATTGGCAAACTGTGCCACAGCATTTAGTTATTGAGATCACAGCGACCAGATAACACACACTTTACTGTGAATTCCAGCTACAAAACATTAAATCCTGTGATGTTTCTATGCTTGTCGCATTTTAGATGCATCCATTACTGTCTGTTTAATCTCTGTTAGTTTATTCGCGAATCGCTGCATTATAAAGAAGCGTAGTCACTCAATGATGCTTTAATTATTAAGAGACTCAATGAAAAAGAACAATTTTCCTTTCTTCAAAATTGTCTTTACTTACGAGCTACACGTTTTTAACCTAGCCTTTTACAAGATAAAAAGCAATTAATGCTCAACGGCATGCAAAAAAATGTCAAAACAATCACTGTAGGCTTAGCTGTGAGGATTAATAAATATACATGCAAATATGACAGTTACTATAATCTTACAACAAAAGTAGATCAATAAAAAAAGGGGAAAATGACTTGCAACCTGATTCAGGCGCAGTGGGCATTTGTGTCTCTTGACCCAATGTGGGCAAATGTTGGGATTTGAGTTTTTGGGATGAAAAATAGAGCAAAGGATTAAAGCTGAGCAGCATGTCATCAAGAGGGATATGGTCATGTGAGGGCGATAAACTCTCTTTCTCTCTCTCTCTCTCTCTCTCTCCCAACGCTTCAAGTAACCAGTCAAAGTGACACTGTCTGGAAATCCGCTTCTGCTCTCTCTTCTGTGTTTATATTTAACAGTGGAGGCATGGGTATTGTTTTTACAGGCAGCCATTTTGTTGACAAAGGAGGCAGTATAGTCGAGATCAGCTTATTTAAGAGTCCAGTGCATGTCAAACCCGAGACCAGAAAAGTGTGTGTTGAGACAGAGAACTGAGGAGGGTTAAACAATTCAGACAGTATAAATATGCTTTTCTGTGGGGTGAACAAGCCTGGTTTTGTATGAGTGTCACACGAACCTCTGCAGCACACATATAGTGCTCTAATCCAGAGACATAACAGAACAGAACGGATCATATGCACAAGTTGGCACATACCACAAAATGTGCCCGCAGTGTTAGAGTAAAGAGTCCAAGTCAAGGCATAGTCTAAATGCTCCATGGCAAGACCAGGACCATGCAAATATTGTCTTGTTTGGACTCGAGTACTTTACACTTAAAAGGAGGGAAGTCATAGGTTCCTTTAGATTTAAGAATCCAACATACGTCACCAGAGATAGTTCAAGAAGATCAAATTGATGTGATAACCTGCTTGATGTTACAAAGAATTACAAGGTAAAAAAGAAATAACTAAAACAAAACATATTCAGGGATGAATCATTGATACATTTTCATTTCATGCTGACTTTACAAGTGTATGGAAATTGTTTGGTGTGATTTATCTACCCATAATAGTGACTTGTGGATCTCTCTTCAGGATTATGGGTAGTGTATTTAGCTCTTTAGCTGAAATCAAGCTGCTTTCTACAGAAGCATACCATTGGTCAACAATTTTAACCATTGGTTTTGAAAGGTTTATATGTTAGCATTAAGTCTAAGGAATCTCTAAGAAAGTTTCTTAGAAAAGAGAAAATTATTCAGATTTTTAATTAAACCTGAACCTGAAAATTGTGCTCCATACTGGTCCAGTCGGGTCAGTTCTTGTTTGGTGCTGCTCTAGCTAAAGAACAAGTATAGGCATGTTGTTCACTAGCACAAAATGCTGGTTGATCAGCATTATCTTTCTGGCAAAGCTGAGTGAGCAAGGAAGTCTTGTGGTTAAGTTTGGTGCATGGGGACACCAACACTCAGAATCCTGAACACAGCATATTCTGATGGCCAGCAGTGCGGGTCGATTCATCTTTACAATTAAACATAGACATGAAACATCAGACTGTCTCTGTCAATCGAATTTACCAAAAGTGCTGCAAGCTAAGAAACCCAGTGAATCCTAAAAGCCTGACAAGTGTGCCCTAAAAGCCTTTTGTAAATGTAATAAGCCAGGCAGACCAGCTATTATTGAATAAATAAACTGGTCATCCTCTGGTTCCAACCCTGAAAAGACGACAGGAAAGAGACAAAAAAGAGATTGTTCAGATGATTCATGTAAGTTTTACAATATGAAAGGCCTGGTTTAAGGCTTTACAGTATGTGGTTATTTGGTTGAACTGTTCTCTTGCAATCAGTGTGCATTCATTTAAACAGGTTTATTCAGAAACAAAACCAGCTGTGGATGATTCAAATTGGATACCTATACACATGAGTCTTCAGTGAGAGTAATTCTCTGTGTCCACGGTGTGTCCAGAAATCCACAAACCTCACAACTTCGTAAATCCACATGGTCCACATTGGACAGCTGGCTTAGTAACCTGCTTGGATTTATGGCCTCATTCAGAGTATGTGAGGAACGCTGTGGCATTCCGGACACTACAGCAATATTCTCGAAGTGATGGAGTGATTTGAAGTAAAAATGTCAATCTGTTTCCCTCAGAAAATGGAACAGATTTTATAGACCTTTTTTCCCCACAGGATTTTATTGATTTATTTATTTTTTAACAGGCATGCACAGGGACAGTCCTGATCCCTTGCATGACAAACCAGTATGTTTTTTTTTAGCTGAAAATAAAACTTTTGCATGACAGCCTCCATGCAAAGTCAAAAGTGTGTCTAACAGTTGAACTTTCTGTCTTCCTTCCCCTTAATGCCATCTTCTCAAAAGCTGTCAACAAAACCCCTGGTAAGTCTTAGGCTGTGAAAACTCATCACATACTCTATAAACTCAAATAAAGTTCAGATACAGAGAATTAAAATAATGTTCTATTCACTCAATAGTCACTTTCACACATGAAGCCATATAATTGCATAAAACAGGACTCCAAACACCTTGTGCACATATCCCATTTTTAAATCACAGTCCAAATAAACTTATGGTTAATTCAAACGTGTCAAACTAAATTTCTTCATTTTAATTTTATTGTTTGGATCATACTTTTTTTATGGACATTATTTTTTACTATGATCGTCAATTTACCATAAATTAAAACATTCACGTGGGTGTTAACATAAGATTACACTGGTCTTACTTTTAGATTTTCTAAAAGTTCTAAAAGATTTTCTCCTAGCTTAGAATTCTCCTAGCTTAGAATTCTCCTTACAGATGATCATAGTGCTTGTTGTCATGCTGTATTTTAGCACACTATCACAGTGCTGGCAGTGAACATAATCCTTGTTCGTAGTGAAATGCTCCCACACCTCATTAAGTTGAGCTCATTCCATTTTTACAAGCCATGGCTCTGGTGTTGTAGAGGTGACGATGTGCAGAACAAGCTACATCTTGCACTCTAGAAATCCATCAGAATATATATATAAAAAAAAAAAAGTAATCTTTTAATAATCATTAATACCCCTACCTTTACTAAAAAATTGGGAAGGAATTTTTTTTCCTAAATTAAGATACACATGACATTTTCGACTCCCATGACATGATAGAAATAAATGCCATAGAGTATTAGTAAATGCCATGAGCATTAGCTCATTCAGAAATTTGTGACTGACAAAGTCAGAAAACCCTCAAAGCTTGGAAAATACTGGAATATAAGCGTAAATTTATACATTTAAGGCTGTATGTGTGAAAGTGAAACATTCTGTGTATTGTACTACTATTAGGGCTGTCAATCTTACAAGCAATCATCTATTTTTTTTTACATTATATACTAATTAACTAATCAACTTAAAAACAAATAATCATATCACATAACCACAATAAAATGATTAAAATCGTATGTCTTTTCTTTAAATACATTCATTCAGCATGGATGTGTTAAATTGATCAAAAGTGACAGTAAAGCATTTTAATTAAGCATTTTATAAAGCATTTTAATTTTATCAAAGAATTATACAAAAAATACAAAAAAAGCACAGTTTCTACAAAAATATGAAACAGCACAACTATTGTTTACATTGATAATAATAAAAAAAATGTTACTTATACACCAAATCAGCATATTAGAATGATCTCTGAAGGATCATGTGACACTGAAGACTGGAGTAATGATGCTGAAAATTCAGCTTCACCATTACAGAAATAAAATACATTTTAAAATATATTAAAATAGAAAACAATTGTTTTAAATCTTAATAATACAATTATATATATACACAACAGTTCTTTCTGGTCCCCCAATCTGATTGGCTGATAAGAGTGCGATATAAGAGTGATAACAGAGCTCCTCCAACCATTTGTATCACTATGTAATTTACTATAAAGCCACCAAATAAAGATAATTTAAAGACATGCTGTTGCAAAATTTAAATTAAATCGTAAAATAATTGACAGCCCTAATTAATGTTAGCACATTTGTCCTGGAATTAGGGAGATAGAAATGTTGTCAATCTCTTTTCTGTTTGAGAAGCTTTTTTATTGCAGAAAGCTTCAGCTTTAGTGTGATAGCCATGGTTTGTCTGTCAGCAAACCATGAGTGGTCACAATACCTGAACAGTATTGGTATTGGTGTTCTCAAGTTTTCTCTTTCTCTGTCTATCACTCTCGTTTTCTTTCCCAAGGGTTCGCGCATATGGTGAAGTCTCCACAAGGTATGCTCAGTCTCAATTCTCTCAGTGCACATTTTCCAATGTGTTTACATTGTTGTTGCGTCTGCTCTTGCACGTGCTCACAGCTCCCTGCATTGCATCTTGCTTTATGACTGGCTCTGCCCTCGTGACACTGCATGATTATTGTCCTTCTGCTGAATTATGTAATTTCTTTCTGTGATACTGCGGTGAGCTGTCAGGTTAGGAGTGTTGTTTTCCAAAGGTTGTCTCTCATAGCGAGTTATATTCTCTCTCATCTGTTAGGCTGCTGCAGTGCCAACCGACCTGTAATGAATGATCACCGATCTGCCCTCCATATTACTTAGATATCATTCATAGACTGGCAGAATTACTATGCAGCTATAAATATATATCCGTAAGCTAAACGGAACAGCTCTTCTTTGAATGAGCGATGCTGAAAGGAAGCAAAAGGGCATGTTAATAGAATTATTCCTTTTAATAAACAGGTTTTGCTTTTTAAGTGTGTGCTGTATGAATGATCTGCCATGATGGTTTTTTGTGTCAATTTTTCGTATATTTGTACAATTTTATCGGTGCATTGAACTTATGAGCTAGCAATCTTCACTAAGAGGGCACAGAATATGGTCTGACAAAATAAAAAGTCATTTAAATTTTTAAATAGTGAAATAAAATTAAGAAAATATTGTCAACATATAAAGGTCCGACTTTTTAAAAATATGTTCTAAACAAAAACAAAATAATTTTTTTGCTGCGATTTTGCAACCATCTTAATAAAATGTATGTTCAAAAATGATTTGCAATGAACATAAAATACAAATGCAGCATTAAAAAAATCTAATTAAATTAATTAAAATAAAACACTAAAGTCACATTTGTGTCACATTTATTTGCGTAGCGCTTTATACAATACAGATGCAATATTAATGTTGCAAAGTTCTTCGGTTGTGGAACAAATACAATTTCAGCTGTAAAGCAGCTCTAAAAAGACAACAGTGTTATTTTCCAGCTGAGTTTAGTTCAATGTTGATTCAGTTTAGTTCAATAACATTGTGAATTTTGAAAAGTTCTGTTATGAAGAAAACTCTGTTCAAATATAAAGCAGTTCTACAAAAGATAATAGTGTTAGTGCAGTCAAACTGATAATATTACTGAATATTAAGTGCTTTTTAAACCCCAACTGAGCAGGTGACAGTAGTTGAGAAGAAAATGGTTAACAGGGTAACAAATGTAACCTAAATTAAGCTGTCACCAGTTTGGAACCAAATGTTGGTTTATAGTTATTAATAAACCTATTAGAAAAATACTTGTTACTTACTTCTTACAATAGCTCTGGTAACAGAGTTGAATAGTCAACCATGACAAATGTAGTCAACAAAACAATTTGCAGAAACATAATAAAATACGAATTTTGGAATGAGATTATGTGCTTGCCTACCTGTCATACTGTCAAAAGGGTCCAAATGATGTCACTTGATGTCTGTCATGAATTTAAGCAATGACCAATGGAAAATATTGCAGTAACAGGGTTGCATGCAAAATTTTGAGCTAAATGTTATGTTTTTGGTCATTAATTTTAGTATATTAAATAAAAGTATATTGCTTCCGTAATAGATAGATTATATCAATATATCTTGATTTGATGTTTAAAACGACCTAATTTTCATGCTTGGTTAAGTTAAATAGCTACATGTTTTATAATTGGTTATCTAGTGTATCTAATTGTTCTCATTGTAAAATAATAATAATAATAATAAATAAATAAATAAAAAATGCAGCCTATTCACGGCAAATCCCACCTACTAATTAAGGTCACTTGACACAGAAATGTACACTTTTCTTGGGTGCATGCCTTCAGTGGGTTCTCAGTGGAGATGGACAGCGATTCAGACGTGAATCCATTATATGTCCTTAATTCAAAAGCTTATGAGATGAAAATGAAAGCATGAAACATGAAAGCCTCTGAACCGGACACAGAATAGGTTAGTCCTTATGGAGAAAGATTCAGCTGAAAATATGAATCAACATATGCCTGTCTTCTAGACCAGAAATACAAAATAGTGCCAAACTCTGTCCCTGAGCATCTGTTAGTTTGAAAAACACTAACATGCTTTTTTCCCCATCTCAATTCAAGTGATATTGATGGAGAAGCAATTATATCAGTATTGATCATGTAGTACAAGGAATTCTAAGAAAAATCAAGTCAGATACTATAGTGTGCTCATATGCAATGATCATATTATCCTAAAGTGCATGCAAATTTGTCCTGAATGTGTGTGTGTGTGTGTGCACAATAACTCTCATCCTACAATTTACTGTCCCTGTCTCTTTCTTTCCCACTGTCCTTCTTGTTGACATCTCCCTTCCTGTTTGTCTCTGTGGAACCTTCTCAACCCCTATGTAGGCAGAAATAAAGGTATTGCATGCTTTCCTTATTATCTCAGTAGGCCTCATTAGCAATGTCTTTTTCTAATTTTAAGGGTGTTTAAATAAATATAGATAAATATAAATACTTGAGAAAAAAAAAAAAAAAAACGCTGATCAAGAAACCAATTTTTGCAGTCAAAATGGATGAATCGTCTAATTCGCAGTGATTTATGAGGCGTATAATGTTGCAGTGCCCCGTGTATCATGTTGCTGAGTGTGTGAATAGACTGGATTTTGAATATTTTAGGTATGTAATTCAGACAGCGCTTGTGTTTTGGGCTGAGTCAGTGACTCCTGGAACAGGTCGAGTGTATTACGACACCACCATATATTTATTCTTTAAAATCAGAGACGCTGAGACAGAACCTTTCATATAAACTGACCTGTTTGATCTCTTTGCTGTCATCTCTAACTATTTATTCATTTTTATTTATCTGTCAAAATGTGAACAATTCAGAGTTGTGACCTTGTAGGTTGTGCAAATGTTTTGTGGCATTGTATTGTGTCTACACAACATAAAACAAAATTTTCCATTTGTAAATGTCCAATTATACTGTAGTCCACAATGCAATTAGAAGCAAACAAACAAACTTCTCAATTGCACATTGATGGTCAATTTTTTTTTTAAACTGAAGCAAATTTTGGATTTGTGCTTTTAATGTAGCCAAAATACTAGAAAATGCTGGAAGTTCTGATGCTCCATATATACACTGCTAAGATTATGTGTAAAATTATTTAGCTGTTCTAAAATAATAGATTGTCGATGGATTGCTGTTAAAATAAAGTGCATTTAGGTGCAGCTGTGAGCTGATTGGCTTGTCAACATTCTGAGATGACATGCGACTTTGCGCTTCAAGTGCGCTTCAAATGGACAACTTGAAGTTTTTTTGACACCACATTAGACACATTTCCTGTCCTCTCTATACACTTCCTATCAATACAAATAGTAAAGAAGCCAAAACATTTACGTAAATGAACAAATTATACTGTGCTAGCAACCCCACACATAGCAGATAATGGAAGAGAAAGCTAATCGTAACAGTTTTCTTTCATGTACTGGAGGAGGAAAATGAAATCAGCACTTCACCAACCCTCTACTTATGTTTTAGTGAGATGAGAAGACGTTATTAGCTTAGGCTGATGGCTGAGGATCAGTGTGCTGGTGCTGAGGATAATGAAATTACTGGTGGCTGAAGGTCATCCAAACGGCTTCTGCTCAGAGCTAATCTAGAGCCTGCACAAGACTAGACTAGAGTCTGAAGTGACTGGGGCTGGGTGGGTTAGCTGACTACTGCAGTCTGAGAGATATGCTATGTGACTAGCCATCTTTGAGGAGTGATTAGAAGAGTCAGGAGAAGTTCAGCTCTAGTTTAGATAATCTCTGCTCGGAGCTTTAGAGTTTCACTCTCCGGCCCCAGTCCTTAGCGCTCACTCTACTTACTAATTATCCCCTCAAAGTTTCTGCCTCTGAACAAAGATTCTCTCTATCTCTCATTTTCTCCCTCTCTTTTCTTCTCTGTGCATTTCGGTGCTCTAGATTTCTGGGTGGATTCATCCAAAAATCCCCTTCTCTTAGGACTGGGATTCGTTAGATGCATGCACATGTGCACACATCAAAACCACATGTTCAAAAAGACAACAGACCCTCTGAATCACCTTCTAATAAATTGGTATAACGTAGCAAAGAGTATGCATTTTACAGTCTATAGGAAAAAGAAAGGAAAGGACGTGACGTGTTGACAAGTATGGTGTCCCATACCTGGAATTTGTACTCTGTATTTAACCCATCCAAGTGCACACACACAGCAGTGAGTAGTGAACAAACAAACACAGATGAAGAGAGCGCTGTACATTCACTTCCCCCACCTACAATTACTGCCGTTACCGAGACTCGAACATGTAACCTGTGACCCAGACTTGGGTTACAAGTCTGACTCTCTAACCATTAGGCCACTAAATGAATAAGTAGTACTACTATAGTAAATTGTGCACAGTGTTTAGTATACAATGTACTGTAAACAAAATACAGTTCATTATACTACAAGGCTGTTGAATGCTTGAGTCTGATTGGTTGATGATGAACGTTCTAAGGTGTGCAATTATTTTTCAGGAAATGCACAGATAAATTAGTACCAGATAGACCTTGACAGCATTAGTTCCAAATCACTTCACCAAGGGGAGTTATTTCAAAGGTGCCGCCTACAACAGCTAAAGAAACAAAACCCAAAAACTCAGACCAAACCAAGGAATATAACAAACAATAGAATAAAATGACAAACTATTTCCAAGGTTTTCCTACTTAATTACATTTTATTATCAACATAAAGTATGCTTTCTTTCTCAGCTTGTTGTCATCGCTGTTAATAAAATAGATTTGCAGCTGAAAAGCAATATGATATAACATTTCTGTTCTTGAAGCCGTTAAATTACAGTTTCGCTGTTAGTAGAGATGCTGTGGCCAAAAACTTTTGAGAGATGCACAGATTCAGGTAATTCACAGACACTTCATAAAGCTACAATCAATCTGTCTCTCTCTGTCTAATAACTGCATTAAGCTGCATTAATAACGGCATTATCAATGGCTCAAGCCTCCATTACTACCTCTAAAATTATGTTTTGGATTTAGCGACGGAGGCTTGAGATGAGATGTGTAAGAAATTAGTCCCTACATGCAAGAATATTTTATGGTCGTGGCCACATTACCATCTTGGGTGTGAATTATTTTTCTAATAATTAAACAGCCAGTCATCAGTTATTCCTTACATAAGCATAAAAAATAAATGGTATTCCACATCCTGCCCAATGTTGTCTTCCAAACAATGTGCATACTGATTTCCAAACACAACGTGCAATTAATCAATAATTGATTATTGATAATTGATAATCAATAATTGATTGATATATTGTTGATTATATTGATTATGATTATTAACGATTAGTTGTGACAGGCCTATTAAACAATGTATAGTAAAAAGTGCAATGTATATAGTGTTTAACCCTCTAAGCGCCAAAGTTGCAAAATTGCGACAAGACGTCATACTTAATGAAATAGACTGTAGTTCCTAATATGGTGTAATATCTAATTTGTATTCCCTACCACTAGATGGCAGACATGTAGTACTTCGATTCTAGACCAAAATTACATCACGTTCCTATTCAAAGTGTTCGAGGAAATAGCAGAGCAAGTGAGCTATCGTGTCATTGATGCGGAAGCAGTTCAGTTCA
>NW_015636562.1:963914-968406 GCF_001515625.1 Sinocyclocheilus rhinocerous
AAAAAACATGCAAATAAGTTCAAACATCAATTCAATATCTACTATTTCCTGAATATTATGAAATTCAAGATGGCCGCCCCCCTGATGACGTCATAATATGCTAATTAGACGAGTATATTTACACCCCACATAAACTTTCGTTCACGCCCAACATTTTTCTAATTTACAGTAGATCTCTATCTTTAAGCCCTTTCAAGCCACAAGCTTTTGAAATCTTGATGTCAAAATCCAGCATTTTTTTAAAAATCCCCGGTGCCTAAAGGGTTAATACAGTGTATAGTAGAATTGGGGGAAAACATTTTCATATTGGTTTCTCGAAAACCAATATGAAAACACTTTTTAATTTAGTAATTCTAATAATTATAGATTATTTAAGTATTTATTCCTCTCAATTCCCATCTCTTTTATTTATCTGAACTTTTTGTTTTGCTATAATATTTAATAGTTTAATATTTTATTCTAATATTTTAGTTAAATTTAACTAAGTTCTATTTAAGGAAACATACAGTGAAAAAATAAAGAAACAATATAAGACACATTGATAAAGATACTAATTAAGTAAACTGCTTAAAGGGGTTGTGAACTGGAGAATCAAAATGATTAATCATGGCAGCTCTAAAAATGCACTATAAAAGTTTTTTGAGAGAATTTCACAAGTATGTGTCACAATTCACTCGGGGAGCAAGGAACGAGGAAACGAGGAGTACTTGAATGACACAGTCTTTAATAATCCACAGGAAAACCGAGAACAAGAAGGACATTCAACAAGTAGACCCGACAAACAAGAACTGAAAGGACTAGGGCTTTTAAAGGCAGGATAATTGGGGAGGAACGAGACACACCTGGAATCAAATTAACACAATCAACATGAGGAAGAAACTGGGTCACAGGGGCAAAAACACACACAGAATAGTCCATAATCCTCCCGGAAGGTGTGTCCTTGCACCGTAGCAACAACAGAGGGAGGCATGGGTGGGAACTTGGGAGGAGGTTCTGGAGGAGGACGGATATCCGGGAGGAGGCCGGCAGACAGCGACCAGGCGGGCGACGAAGGAGGGAGGAGACAGGAGGGACCCGGAGCAAGAGGAAGCAGGACCCAGGCCACAGCCATGATGTCGACCCACGGTGGATCCGAAGGAGGGATGAGCCATGGAGGAGGAATGGTCGCCGACTCCAGGGGGCCGACCAACGGCAGCGGAGCAGATGGTGGAGGAGCCCGAGGTGGAGACGGAGAGCCGATGAGCCAGGGTGACGGGGAGGATCAGGAGGTCCTAGGCGGAGCAGATGGCGCCAGCGACCGATGCGGAGATGTGGATCCGGGAGGCCGCGGTGGAGCCGGAGCGACAGAGGTTTCTCGCCAGTGTCCACTCCACAAAGGCAGTGAATTCTGCTCGAGGGCCATCTTCGGACGACGGCGCTCTACACGTGGTGTTGAGGCTGGCGTCATAGAACGTGCAGAGCGCGTCGTCTGGATAGGTGGTGAGATGGGCCACAGCCAGAAACAATCTGGTATGACCCTCGTGCGAATTTTCCCCCTGCTCCAGCAGGAGGAGGATGAATTCGGGGCGAAGGAGGGGATCCATAGGCCACACAACGAAAAAAAAAAACTGAGTAAAAAGAGAAACAAAAAGAAGGGTACAAACGGAGGTAACTGTTTGGGTCGGGTCTTCTGTCACAATTCACTCGGGGAGCAAGGAACGAGGAAATACTTGAATAACACAGTCTTTAATAATCCACAGGAAAATCGTGAACAAGGAGGACATTCAACAAGTAGACCCGACAAACAAGAACTGAAAGGACTAGGGCTTTTAAAGGCAGGATAATTGGGGAGGAACGAGACACACCTGGAATCAAATTAACACAATCAACATGAGATAGAAACTGGGTCACAGGGGCAAAAACAAACACAGAATAGTCCATAATCCTGACAGTATGCTTATTTCATATGCAAAGATGCTAGCCAATCAACAGTGAGCCCTCCCAATGGAGCGTTCAAATCAGAGGGCTAAATTCAGGATAGAAAATTACCATTAATATATAAATTATGTCAGTTTTGGATAGGAAAAAAATAGATCATAAGTGCACATCATGAAACATTATTAAATAATAATAATAATAATGTAAAGTTTATTAGCTACCTAACAACAGTATCATATTTTCAAGTAAAGGTTCAGACTTGCAGAAGTGCGCAAAGGTAACATAAATTAAAAGTAGCCATCTTAACTTTACAGGATACAGTTTTTAATTTTAGTATGGACTTGTGACTGAATCATGTTTTGACATCACTAGTACAGTATGTATGTCGTAAATCGTATATACCATAGTATTTAATAATTTTGTCTGTGCTCTTATGCGGGGTGTAGTAAGCCATTATGTTCTTCCATATGTTATTTTTTTCAGCGATGACTTTTGGCCCTGTGGACAGCAACTACATTCATCTCTGTCTCATTGCTCTAGTGTGCGTCAGTGCTTATGTAACATGGCTAGCACTATTCAGACACACAATATGCCTTTAGCAACCTGTAACATTACAGACACTCATAAACCACAAAAATGTGTGCATTATCTGTGCATTATTCACTTATATATTGAATATTTAATTGCGGTATTTTATATCAGCCTTAGTCGGTGGAGTTGTTTTGTGTTTGTGTTTATTATATATCTAATTCTAGTTCAGTAGCATCTAGTCACATGGCAACAGATCAAGCTTTGGGAAATAAGTAGTTTTGCCTGGTTTGCACTCTCTTTCTCACTCTTTTGATTGTCTTTTGGCAGTTTTTATCCCTGTTTGGGTGGCAAACTAATAAGGAGAGTCCTTATATTTCCCATCATAGACAGGTCAGAATTGATCAAATGGAGTGGTATCAGATGTGATTGATTAATTCAGTGGGCTTTGTGATGCACACATCTAAAACACATGATCTACTGAATCACAGACATCCAGACAAGTAACTCTCATCAGTAAAAACTACAAAGATCCCAATCTCATTTACAATTCAGTGCATGAAACTACAGATGTCCTCTGTCAATAATTGTAACACAGATGCGTTTAAAAAAAACAATTCCCTCCGAAGTTATTTTGGCATCAGAACCTTCCTTCTTCACTTTTGGTTCCTCATTCTTTCTCTCTCGAGCACTCATTTTTCAGCCTCATTTCTCTCTTGTTCCTCATCTCATCCCCATGCTCTGCTCAGTCACTGTCTTTCCAGCACTGGGATTTTGCCAGTTATTGATTTCTTGTTCACTCAGCTAATGCACATTCTCCCTCTCTCTTTCTCATGAACATCTTAACATCACTCAACTATCAGTTGAAATGTACTTTTCTTCCTTTTACTCTCTTTTTAACCTTTTTTTAATTTTGGTGCATTCGTTTTTTCATAATGACCTAATTAGACAAAAAAATCAAAGTTTTGAGGCTTTTAGTCTGTTAGCTTTGAAGCCATCTTTGAAGCCATTATAGGGTTCTTTTAGCAGAAAAACAATTACAATTATCTTTATTTTCCTTGGAATACAGATCAAAGTAATTAATTATTCATATGGTTTTCATGAGCATGTCCAAATATTTGTCCAATCATATGCTGTCTAAAATGAGAATGTCCTTCCCCTTAATACCACCTGTCAATGACTAGCAAGTAGAAAATCATGGTTAGTGTCCAGTAATGCTCCAGCTTGTCACTTTTGGGCATAAAACAGACCTTTAAGAGCTTTCAGCACTAGAACCAGATCCCGATCCCATGCATGAAGAATAGAAGGACACAGGGGATGTAATTTCTTAGCACTCCCTTTTTGAAATCTGATAATGAGATCATTCTAACCAATAGTGCGTCCAGAGAATTTGAGATGATGAACTGCAATAACTTTCAGCAATGACGTCATATGGACATCATCTAAACGCTCTTGTAAAAATAAAGAATAACTGACTCTGCAAAACTCAGGGTCTTTGCTGCGAGCTGCCCACCAACTGGAAAACAGCCACCTTAAGAAAATAAAGGTGCCTTGTAAAAGTGCCTCTAGCCTCAAAAATAGTATTCAAAACTTTTCGAGATAACCCTTCTAACACTGGTGAGCTCCAAGCTCTGCTGTCATGCAGGCTCCACAGCTCTTGCTGAGGATGCCAGATAATTCTCCTTGCATTAGAGTGCAAATCCCTCCCCAGCAGGATGGTCCAGGGAGCTGCATGGCTGGTTGGGCCATTTCAGCACTACCAGAAGAACTGTCTCTCACATATTCTCATTCACTCTTGAAGTGTGTGCATGAGCCAAATATTGGGTGTGACATTGTGCCTCAGTTCATTATGGACCTTAGAAAAGAAGGGGTGGCCCTCTGACCATGGCACAACTGCAGAAACCAATCATCCAGGCAGCTGCAAACAGGTGGAGATCATTCCAGGCCAAGCTCTTCAACAGTTTTAGAAGTCACATGTAAAAACTCTGCTTCAGCACCAAAGCGGTGCTCTTCCATTTTGTTCTGAATGGTGGGGGGTGGGGGGGGG
>NW_015636562.1:969566-980192 GCF_001515625.1 Sinocyclocheilus rhinocerous
TAGATTCCTTCCCAGCACTGGACCTGGTCTTCCCCTTTTAGAAGCTGCCAAAGACATGTCATCACCCCCATTGTCACAGAACCTGACCAAACTGCGGACTGCGGAGGGATAGATGATGTGGTGAGGATGTGGACCAGTTGAGGATGCAGGATTGAGAGAGTGAGAGGCACACAGGACCTGAACCAACTTAAGCTCATCACTATGAACCTCCTTCTTGGCTCTGTGGCTCTACTGCTTCTTCCTACATGCTTCCTGAGAACACATCGAAGCCATGGGTGGGAGAGCACATGGAGTTGGCTCGTCACTCAGCATAAGTGCAACCCTGGAGCTTAGCATCCTGAAACTCATGACCTTATAGTAAGGGCAGTCTGTCTCATTAAGAGCAGCCTCTGCATAAGTGTAGGCCAGGTGCATGACATGGCTTTCAGGCCCATCGGATGACTGGAGAGAACATTTTAGAAATACTGGAACACAGAAGGGAAGCGACAGGGTCATTGTGTAGTTTGTTTCGGCAATTCTTGGAGAAAGGTGTTTCCCCATAATGTTAGCTGTGGTGTAGATGTGGTGTACATATTAAACATTTACTTGTAAAAAAACAAAAAAAAACAAGAATATTTGCTTTTTTAGAAAGGGACTCATCAATATGCCAAGAAGTCGCAAAGTCTTTATACACATGGGAAATTATATAAAGGCCTATTTGCTTAACGGTTCTGTAGCATGTGTGCACTATATCAATAGGCAAGCCTAAGAGGAGGGGCTGAACTGTTGAGCATGCAAATGCACTTATGCTGGCTCAGATATTATGCAGATGAGATGCTAATGAAGGCACTGGGCGACAGTGTGCTGCTGCTCAGGGAAGATAATCAAACGCTGATCAGCACACAGCAGAACTCTCATTGGACCCCAATCACCACCTGTGCAGCTCTACAATGTTACATGCCATAACCTTTAGCACACGTGAACAATTCGGGACAAAGGACACATGTTTATGTATGAGAAGCAGAATTTGTTTGTTTCATTGATATGATGTGTTTGGAGATATTGGACAGAAAGTTGGATGCTTATCCTGCCCCTGCCTCGCTAAAATATAATTTTGCTATCTACCTTCTTTTTCTGTGTTTGAATATGCCTACTTCCCTACTATGCAGTGTGTAAAAAGAAAAAAACAGAGACTGTAAAATTTGCAAATGACATAGTACTTCTTAAATACAAATCTGATGGGCACTTACTATACCATGTGGTCACAGGAGAGTTTCTCAAGTAAAACCCCAATTACTAAAAAGTTGGGACATTTTGTAAAATGTTGTGGAATCTGTAATTTGTTAATTCCCTTTAACTTTTAAGATTTCCAATGTTTTCACTGACCAGCTTAAATGTATGTTAAAAATATAAACAAATGTTAATGGCTGCAACACACTCCAAAAAAGTTGGGACAGTTTAACACTCGGTCACATCAACTGTCCTTTTGATTCCAATGTTTAATTGTTTGAGAACCGAGGATACTAATTGATAAAGTTTTGCATGCAACATTTTTGACTTCTGCTGCTTATCAGTCTGTAGTTGTTATTGTCTGAATGTCCTTTTCATGATGGGCCATACATTTTTCTTTTGTGCCCAATCATTATATCCTGAGTCCCAATTTTTATTAAGTACATCAGCGTGACTTAAAGAGTAATGTTATTTTTATGCAACGGTTGTTTAAAAAATATCAAGTAGCTGATATTTCAGACATAATTTGGCTCGCTCTTTTGTTTATGTTTGCTCCGCCAGCAATAGTTATTAGCCATAGTTATTTTACAGTGCAGTGCAGGGTCACACAGGGATTCCTGTGTCAAGATCCTTTTTCTTCCCCTTGTTATTTGTGTATGTTTGAACATCTCACGCCTGCGTGATTGTCCTGTTCTCCTCAGAGGATCAGAGAAAACTGATCATAGCAGTGTGTCATTGGAGCCTGTCGCTGGAACACACCAAACTGTTCCTCCTTGTGGGAGTCCTGACAGAAATGCAAAGCTTCATAATTAGTTTTTGAATGAGAGCGGCAGTGGTGTGGAAATGTGCTGAGTTAATCATCCTGTCTTATTCTGCACAATAAAGTGTAGTTTTACTCTGAGTAAGCTAGAGGGAAGGTTTCTTTGTCCTCTTGTGCTGAAGGTCATTGCAGAGTGTTAGGTTTTTTTAAGTAAAAAAAGAATCAAATGTGAATGTTGATGTTTGTGAGGATAACAGCAGTTGCTTATATGCTGCATTTACATTGAAGTGGTCAAAACAGTTCACCAGCAGAGTGCAAAGAATTATAGGAAATTGTGCACTACAATTTCAAGGAGTGTGTTCCAAATGGCATAAATAATGCAGCACAATCTTGGCATCCGTGGTATCATTTTTTTTATTGTTATGTTAGTGAAAAAGGTGTTCTTCAAAAAAAAAAAACAGAGAGAATCTCTGACTCCAAAAGATCGACTCCAAAAATGGGCCCCATTCACTGTACCTTTCCCCTGCTCTTTAATGTCTTTTTTTTTCATCAGGGTGAAGATTTAAGGGATTATAATCATAACACACTGTATATAATTGTTTACTGGTACACTGTTGGATTACTGATTTATTCTTTTCAGTTTTATAAACTTTTATATATTTTTTAAATATTACACTTTTTAATTTAAAAATTATGTTGTTATATTAAATAATATTTTAAGAATACTTAAATGTTGTATATATTACATTTTATTATATACAAAAAAATCATTAAAATCAAAATTCCTTAATGATGTCAGTCAAATTAGGTAGCCTATAACGTCTATATATTTATAAGTGTGACAGCTCCTTTGGCTTCAAAATATGATGTGAAGTGAAAGTGGAGTGACATGTGGCCAAGTATGGTGACCCATACTCGGAATTAGTGCTCTGCATTTACCCATCCAAAGTGCACACACACAGCAGTGAACACACACACCCGGAGCAGTGGGCAGCCATTTTTTTGCTGCGGCGCCCGGGGAGCAGTTGGGGGTTCGGTGCCTTGCTCAAGGGCACCTCAGTCGTGGTATTGAAGGTGGGAGAGAGTGCTGTACATTCACTCCCCCCACCTACAATCCCTGCCGGTACGAGACTCGAACCCGTAACCTTTGGGTTACGAGTCCAACTCTCTAACCATTAGGCCACGACTTCCTACCAGAATGCATCCCAGATTACCATTATTTTCAACTCGTACACCCTTCAACCCTTTGGAAATCCTTTGGAGGGAATATTGAATGAACACTCACTTTTCCATGTTCATGTATCTTTTCAAGATTGACCTGTATTTCATTTACTTGAGAGAAATTTCTTCAGGAATATGCTTCTTTCATCATAGCCATGTGGTGTGTGTGTGTGTGTGTGTGTGTGTATGTGTGTGCATGAACATCTACTCTTACACCTAATCAATATTCTGCTCAAGCGTGACGTTGCTTCCATGGCAACTCCAGGCGTAGCGGCCCTGGGGCCATGACTAGGAAGTGGCATTTATGCAGAGCCTTCAACTCACAGACAGAAACTTTACACAGCTTACGGTACTGTACATTTATCACTCTGTGTGTGTATTGCTGTCTGTGTGTGCTTGTATGACTCTGATTTCCATAGGCATGTGGTGTGTGTGTGTGTGTGTGTGTGTGTATGTGTGTGCATGAACATCTACTCTTACACCTAATCAATATTCTGCTCAAGCGTGACGTTGCTTCCATGGCAACTCCAGGCGTAGCGGCCCTGGGGCCATGACTAGGAAGTGGCATTTCAGCAGAGCCTTCAACTCACAGACAGAAACTTTACACAGCTTACGGTACTGTACATTTATCACTCTGTGTGTGTATTGCTGTCTGTGTGTGCTTGTATGACTCTGATTTCACAGATCAGCAGTGAGATCCAGGCACTCCCAATGCTGTGGCCTTCATGTGTAATTGGCACACTTTATCATGGCTGCAAGTCAGGAGGCATCAGCATCATATTAGTCCTCCTCCCCTTGCTGGAGTTATGATGTTCATTAGCAAACCCCTGGCACCGCATAAATCCAATACTGTGTTTATCCACTGTATCGTGTTACACACTCCCGCATGCTAACAAATTTTTAATAACAAACAGTGCCACAATTTTGATTCGTAAGAATCAAATTCTCATGACAAATCAGTGCAAATACTGTACTTCCTGACATTGCTGTATCTATCTCTGTATCGTATTACCAAATAAAATGCTAACCTGACATTGCTAATTGTAAAAACACTTAATTATTGTGTTTGTTTTTATGTCTTAAAGGTGCTACAAACAATTTCAGTAATTTTACTGACTGTTTCGTCATTTTGCTAAATACCCTTTCAGCAAAGCTAAACATATCGAGTGAAAAACAGTTCACCCCACAAGGCTTCTGGATTGTATTCAATTTTATTTGCTAGAACACAAGTTGTGTAAATGGCTGCTAAGTCACTATTTTGTACTTATAACACTGGCAGCAAACATGTAATCTACTGTGGCGATGAAAGGATGGGTCTGTGGAAATGTCGGAGAACATGTCTTTTGGCTAGAATGAAGCAGAGAGTGCTACGTCAGGAGCTCAAGGACATCGCCTCTCTGGCAACTGCTGTTTAAGGTTATCAAAGGGGGTCGTGACTCAGCGGCTCCTAAGGAATCATTTCCATCTGAATCGTTCTTAGCCAGGCATGCTGCAGAGAGCAAATGGGTAGTTGACATGCAATTTCAAGCATTTTCAGCCATGTATTCCTGTGTGATGTGCTAAAATTCAACTAAAACTAGTCTATTTTAAATCCAATTAATTAATTATCATGGTTATTTACGACTATGATTTTCCCATTTAATAGATCATTGAAAATTGTCATCATTTACTCACCCTCATGTCATTCCAAACCTGTAATTGGAACACAACTTTTAAATATTCCTTCATCATCTTGTTCATCCATTTAAAGTCCATGTCAAAATTTACAAAAGTAATCCAAAAGAATCAAGCGGTTTAATTAAAGAAGAGACACAATGATTTGATATGGTGAACAGGTTTAATTTGGGCTTTTACGCATAAACATTGATCAACACACATTAATGTGGTAAACAGAAGCTCAAATGTGCCTGCTTGATGTGCAAGAACAAACCTCACTGGTTCTTGAGCGTCAAGCAGGAACGTTTGAGAACCAGTGAGGATTGTACTCATGTATTCAGGCTTTTTAGTCCATTTGATTTATCAATTGGATTATTAATACATTATTAGGATAAATCTTAACATATGACCAATTAGTGGCCAAACAGTTGACTAGTTAATACATATATGTATTATTTTAAAACCCAGATGGTTGATGGAAATGTTCACAGACATGTTGTGTGTTAACTACCCAAATGCAGTCTTCTGCTAGAGGAGTGAGGGGACTTGCAATATATTTCATTAATGCAAAATAAATTTATAGTCCCCTCACTCCTCTAGCAGAGGGCTGCTACATCAGATAAAACCACTTGCCAGTATGTCAGCCAGGGTGTTTTGTTTTTTAGCACAGTTTTCTGAACATTTATTTTATAGCTAAGTCTAAAAATATGTTGTGACATTTAAGTTGTGTTAAGGCCAGTTCAGATGTTGGTGTTGGTCGGTGCTTGTTTTCAATCATGTTTACTTGGCGTTTGTTGGGTCCTGAAATTAAGTGACGTATTGTAACCTGGTGACTGTTGGCTTTGGTCTGCATCAGGTGGTGCAATGTGAATAAGCCTTAAAATGTTTTTGTTACAAAGGCATATTAGTTTGTCAGCTCCTGGTATGCTACGATATTCACAGAAATAATTCAGTAGTGTTCTTGTCTGTTCTTACTTTAAGAGAAGTTTCAGAGATCCTGTGATGTTGAGCTCACAGGCTAGACCCAGGCTTTTGAGCTATACAGCCAAGCCTGAAGGCTTTTTAGCTGGATGTCAGACTTTATGATACTCTATTCTTATGACAAAGCAACACTTGTATTGCTGTCATTTTACAGAAATATTTCATATTAATTTCATATTTGTATTTCAGTAGTCTAACTATGGATAAACTGACATTTGGACAGATACCAATAATCGATGGATAGATAATTAATTTATTGTAGATAATGGATATAATGATGCTCAGTATTAAAAATATGTACTATTGGGAATTGACATTACTTTAGTAGTATAACATGGGATGCACTTATATATTAAAGACACTGTAGCAAATTGTCATGGTTCGCTACTGTGAGGAGCACAGAGCGAGAAGATGCAGAGTCGAATTCAAACTTATTGACTTCAATAATATCAAGGAAAACACACGTAGCAAGGGTTGACATCAACAATACCAGACAAAAGAAAACAGAACGGGCTCAAACTCAAATAGGGCAGATAACGAGGGGCAGACAGGTGATGAGGATAACTAATAACAAGGAACAGGTGACTACAAATTGGTGATGTTGAGCTCACAGGCTAGACCCAGGCTTTTGAGCTATACAGCCAAGCCTGAAGGCTTTTTAGCTGGATGTCAGACTTTATGATACTCTATTCTTATGACAAAGCAACACTTGTATTGCTGTCATTTTACAGAAATATTTCATATTAATTTCATATTTGTATTTCAGTAGTCTAACTATGGATAAACTGACATTTGGACAGATACCAATAATCGATGGATAGATAATTAATTTATTGTAGATAATGGATATAATGATGCTCAGTATTAAAAATATGTACTATTGGGAATTGACATTACTTTAGTAGTATAACATGGGATGCACTTATATATTAAAGACACTGTAGCAAATTGTCATGGTTCGCTACTGTGAGGAGCACAGAGCGAGAAGATGCAGAGTCGAATTCAAACTTATTGACTTCAATAATATCAAGGAAAACACACGTAGCAAGGGTTGACATCAACAATACCAGACAAAAGAAAACAGAACGGGCTCAAACTCAAATAGGGCAGATAACGAGGGGCAGACAGGTGATGTGGATAACTAAATGACAAGGAACACCTGGAACAAATTGGAAACAATTAGGACAGGAACAGGAAGGACCAAATAAGGGCATGGAAACACAGGGAAAACAAAACCAAAACCGATCATAAACGTGACACAGATACTACTGTAATTACAAATGTGTTTGTTTTTTTCACGCATCGATATGTGGCTTGCTTGCTTTTACGTAATGGCTTTCAACACATATGATGACCAAAGCTAAAGAATTATTTCAACCAAGAATTTCTGGCAATTGACTCACTATCATGTTGTTCTGAATGACTTTATTTCTTCTGTGGATACATGTAGATACCAATGATTTGAAATGGAATAAAACATCTTTATTAGCTTTTTTAGCTTCTGGGCCTAATCAGAACAATACCGTTAAAGAAAATTGTGGGTTGTACAATATATTGTACTATAGTTTAGTACTATCAAGGCCATAGGTTTGATTTTAACATTGGCGGGGAAATACAACCTCACCCCTACAATATTTAAATTTATGATATATGAGAATTTCATGTCATATAAAGCCTTTATGTATAGATATGGTAACCACCACACTCATAACATATAAAGATATTTTATATTTTAATGGCAACTCAGTCTATCAAAGCGACTCACAAATTAAATTTTGTGGATATTTCAGCCAACATTTTGTTTCATACATTCAGTTCAACAACATAAAGAGGATAAAGTTGATCATTCTACTGAACTGTGCCCATATGTTCATACTTACCTTATATTCTTATACGTTTTTAATTGTTTGATCAAATTTATTGCAAAGGACAATTTAATAGTGACTGGATATTGGTCACTAGCATCCCTGTTACATTCTATACCCCTGTGTACAATAAAAGAAAATGTACTTTAAGTTTACACTTATTACAAGGAATCCTTTTGTACCGCCCCTTGTTGGATTTAAACCTACGATCTTTCAGTTACTACCTCATCTTTAATCACAGTGACCCCAAAACTGTTCAAAAGTAAGCTAACTTGTGCAGTACTGCCTTCTTTCCAGTGACCTACAGTGGTTATTTTGGCAGTTTACAAATATTAATCAAATACTTTAAGTCTACAGTTGTATGTTTGTAGCTCAAAAACATATATTCGAAGCCCTCGGTTAGCAAAAGTGTTCACTCTCCAGGGATCTGTATTTTCGGCTTGTGTTTGTGCATGTTGGTGAATTTTTATTCACCTTTGTATGAATGTGTTTCATTGAGTGTGCATGAGTTTCTGTTTGTGTGCATTTACATAAAATTTTCATATAATACAGTATATACTGCTGACATACTGACTGATGTAAACCAACACTACAGCAGGAGAAACACAATACCAACGGTTAGAGAATGAATGGACTTAGAAGCGTAACATGACTGTTGTTTAGTCCTGCACATTTGTAATCATGATAGCTTTATAGCCATGCCAGGGTCATTACATACAAACTGTGCAGTTTATTTTCTTCTCTTTTTTTCTAAAATTGTGATATTAATAAATATTGCATGATGTAATGAGCTGACATTTGCTTGACTTCTGTCACACTGTACTCCACGTAGTGGGAAATCCTAAGAGACAGACGCACCAGGTCTTGCCCTCGGGTTAAGAGACCTAAAGTAATTTGAGTTGGTTTAATGGCAGAATGAGGCCATGGTAGTGGAGCCATACCCTACTGAACCCGGTGTGGAAGACGAGTACAATCAGCCCCCCCAAAAAAAGATCTGAACAGATGGAATCCTTCAGCAGAATATTATATATTCCAGTGGGACTGTTTTGGAGGTGACACCCAGATAAATGACTCCATTAGCATGTTTGGTAGAGGTAATAGCTGTGACCTTTTAGGATCACCTTATCGTATTTTTTTTTTAAAAAGGAGCCCGCTGTAATGACTTACCTGTGACCTTCATCTCACCATGAGCTCATGCCATTCTATGTGATGCGGCTTGGTAGATCTGCTGTACGCAGCAGGGTTTCCTGTTAAGCATGTGTTCATAATGTGTGTTGCATGGTCAACCGACATGATTTCTTGCTTGACTGTGTGTTGTGTGTGGCAGAATACTGCATGTAGAGAGTTGCACTAATCTTGCACTACTTGTGTTGGTCTGTAATTGAGTCCATTCTTTTTGAGTGCTCGTGTCTCACTCCGGCAGACAGCTGACTGAAGGTGACCCTGTGCTAATGGTGGCCAGTATCCATGCCAGCGTATGCTTCCTCCAACAATGCGTCATTGCAAATTGTCAGAGGCAAGCTTAAATGAAAAGAGAACATGTGTTCTTTCCCCCCCACAAGTGCATGTGGATTTGCCAGTGGAATTTTGCAGAAAATGTACGTATGACGAAATGTGGAAAATATGGGTGTTCACAACAACATGCATAAGTAATATAGGTCAAATTAATGAAAATTTAACTATTTTAACATTATTCAAAATACATAGTGACTGCTGGAATACACTTTTTGTGTCATAGAAAACACTTGTTTTTTTCACAGTTTGAATGTTCTTATTTATTTTCAAGATCTTAGTTATCCATAGTTACTTTCATTATGGCTATCAAAGACACGCAAAAAATTATATTCAAACTCAAATCAATTTTAATAATGTAAAAACATATAAGATCATTATTGAACTGTCAACCGCAATATCGCATCAACAGAAACCATTCCAAAAATAGAATCCCTTTTTGCTTGTTGTGTATCACCCTAAAAGTTGTTTAGGATGTGATTATTATAGTGATGTTCATTTCAGAATTGCTTGTCACTAAATATCAGTTAGCTGTCATTTTTACATGAATCAGATGGTCAGTGTCACATCCACAATGTTGGCATTGTCATTCAACCTCTTTATGGCAGCTACTGTATGTAGTGTTTATGAATTTTACAGTTCCTGTACCGTGATTTCATATCCACCACCAGTGTGCAGCATCCACCTGGATGATGCAATGGCAGCCATAGCGCACCAGAATGCCCACCACACACCAGCTTATTGGTGGAGAAGAGACAGAGTGATGAAGCCAAGCAGTAAATATGGGGATGATTAAAAGGCCATGATGGATAGAGGTCAATGGGCAAATTTGGCCAGGATGCCAAGATCACACCTTTACTCTTTCCGAAAAAAAATTAATAAAAATTTTGCTTTTTTTTTAAGACCACAAAGAGTCAGGACCTTAGTTTAACCCTTTATCTGAAGCATGGTAAAAGATGATTTTTACAGTATAGTGTCCCCTTCACTATACTGGGGCACTAGGACCCAAACAGACAACAGGGTGAGCATCCCTTGCTGGCCTCTCCAGCACCTCTTCTAGCAGCAACCTAGATTAACCAAGAGGTCTCCTATCCAGGTACTGGCCAAACTCAACCCTGCTTAGCGTCAGTGGGAGACCAGGCGAAAGCTGCAGAGTGATAGCTCCATCCATTAAGAATGACAGTAGGAGCAGTAGATCATTGGCCTACATGGTTGTTCTAAATAATACTAGATAGTAGTCCTCCCAAAAATTACAATTACGTCATCATTTACTCCCCCTTATGGAACATAAAAACAAGATATTTTGAGAAATTATGGAAGCAGATTAGACTAAATAATAATTCACGCAAAAGACACGATGCACACATGTGTATCCCAATTCACATGCATGAAACCCAATTCACGTGCACGAAAAAAATATAT
>NW_015636562.1:980366-1000658 GCF_001515625.1 Sinocyclocheilus rhinocerous
AAATAAATAAATAAATAAATAAATAAATATATATATATATATACTGTATGTGTATATATATATATATATATATATATATTCACAAAAAACAATTCACATGCACAAAATAAGAATACACATTCATAAAATATGTTTCACAAATGCAAAACACAATTCACAGGTGTAGAACTGTATACAAAAATTTTGAATATTTAAAATTCACGAGTTCATCATGGACTGTGAATGTGTGACGTAACATCCAGAGAGGCACGCCCACAGCGGGTTATGATTGGTCGATCGACAGGCATTTTTGTACACAGTTGTACATCTGTGAATTGTGTTTTGCATTTGTGAAACTTATTTTATGAATATTTATTCTTATTTTGTGCACGTGAATTGGTTTTTGTGAATTTTTTTTTTTTTTCGTGCAAGTGAATTGGGTTTCATACATGTGAATTGGGATACGCATATGTGCATCGTGTCTTTTGCGTGAATTATTATTGAGTCTAATCTACTTCCATAAGAAATGTCTGTGTTTTGTTTTGTTGTCCATACAATGGAAGTCAATAACCAAAATTGAAGTTATCAACATTAATTAAAATATCTTCTTTTGTGTTCCACAGAAGAAAAAAAGTCATACAGTTTTGAAGGGGAGCTGATGATAATAGAGTTAAAATGTTTGTGTGAATTACTTTTTTAAGTAGCTTAACCAGCAAGAAAGCTAAAAAAAATGTTCACCAACTAGACCACCAGTATAAACTAGTTTGGGCCAGCAGGGAAATTCATAGTGGCCTAAACTGCTCTTTTCCATGTTGTACATCTTCTTTTGTTCCAAATATAGTGAGTTCACTGTGCATGGGGCAGTATCCAGTAGAATGTTCAGGAAACATGGGTTCAGGCTCTTTTATATGAATAATGAGGTGTTACGTTTTTGTGGTTGGAGTGTTGCCAGTTATCTTGTTCATTCCCACTAGGGTTATACGGATCAGTGTTAGACCTGCTTTGGGCTAGCGCTGACATCACTGTGCTTTCCATAGGGAGAACTAGATCTACTGCATAGATATCTCAACACAGATGCAGCTCTCTCTTGCTGTCTCCCCTCACCCCCAATCCATATTCCTCTCAATATGGATTGCTTGTCAAACATGTTTCAGTTCCTTTTGTGCGTTTTTATTTTTATTTTTATTTATTTATTATAATTTTTTTGCTCATGCTCTATGATCTTTACAACACACTCCAGGAGTGAGAATGCTAGGATCAATTGTGTAATATGTAAGGTGGTCTGACTGTGACCTCTGGCCTCTCTGTCACTTAGGCAGTCATGCAATTGTCGAATGATTCATGTTGACCACCTCCTCATCTCCCGTCACACCTCCCTGTCACTCTGACAGAATTCTCTACAGGTCTGTTGGATGGCTAGGTTGTGGATTTTCTTGTGTCAGTCTCAGACAACACACCAGCAGATTGTCAGATGCATATTGCACACAAAATTGTAACTTTCTAAAAAAAAAAAAACAGAAAGATCCAATCTGATTGGCAGGCTTTATGCAATTTTCATGAGTCAGAGTGAGATATTAGTTATATTTAGTCTGTTTTTGGCCAGAATCTGCAACATGGTCTTTCTTATTCTTTCTTAAGTCTGTTCAAGACTATGGTTCTTTTACCCCTAACAAAAGGGTTATAATGTGCATAAGGTTGAACAGCCACATTATCCAAGACTACAGCCTCAAATTAGCACATGCTAATGCCTAATTAATGACAATACACATTTGCAACATTGGGCAGATGATAAGTGAACAATAGATTCACATTTATACATTTTCTGCTTGATGATCTCTGCTGGTGTCGGCAAAGCACATGAGTGATTTTGTCGCTTTTCAAACATTTCATTCTATCTGGTGACATTATTCGTCCTATCTGGTGACATTAAGAAGCTACTCGCTAACTTTTTCCTTTTTTTTCCATCTGGCTTATGGCTGATTTGGCTCATTAAAGAGAGAGAGTGGGAATTAATTAATGTCATTAAATGAAGCATGCTGAACCCTCCACGAGCTGTGAAGTGAAGTGTAGAAGAGGAGAGCGTGGGATGGAAAAATTAAAGAAAATGATGAGTAGATCATTATTTCCATAATTATTATCATTATTATTAGTATATTCTCGGCTATGACATTTCTGGCTGAAACTATGTTTTAATGTTACAAAATCACTATATTATATAAAAAGGATAGAGTACTGTATTTTTTGAACTCTACACTGAAACAAAGGTTTCTCACTGTGTAGGTGTGTAAAGCTTAGAAGTTGGTCGCACTTTAAAGGTAATTTATCTTTCTTTTCTCTGAACAGCTCTCTCTCATACTCTTACAGCCAAACTAGACGAGACACAGCATGTTTTATTTGACAACTAATTTGTCTATCCACAATGGAAGCAAAACGGCGTGACATAGCACAATTACAGCCAATCAGAACTGTTATGTGGAGTGAAATTTTGGATGAGTCAAATTTCACTGTAGGTGGAGCTACTAAGTGCGATGCAGAAACAAATGTTCTTTCGCTCATTACATAAACAGAAATGCTAATGGAGAGCTTTCTCCAGGTATTTTGTATTTTCTTGCTACTGATATTATAGCCCACGTTCCATAAGCCCACAAAATGTACCGATTTAATTTAGAAATACGTCACATTATTGAAGTTGCATTTTATGTTTAAAAGGAAAGCTCATGATGCACTGAATAGGCAAGATTGTGTGCCAAAGCAAAGATTTCTAAGAAAACAACTAAGCAAGAAAGAAAGATGAAGAGAAAGCACTCTGACTTATGCCTGAGGGCGAAGTCACTCAAGAACATTCCCGACAATTCAGCTGACCTGCTTTCTCGCCGTGCTTTTTCCTCCTTACCCGGACTTGTCCAGGAAGAACTGGGTTTCGCATCGCCCTCCCCCTCCCCCTCCCCCTCTCACTATCTCATCTGCTTCTCTACTAGCTCCTTCCCGTTCCCTGAGCATTAAACCTCTCTGGAAAATTCCACTAAGAATGAATTGCACCTGCTGATAGCATCATTTATTTGCACACAGTGTTATAGCACCCAGTTCATTCAATTATGCAAATCAGGTAATGGTACAGAAATGCCGCGAAGTCTGTGTGCAAAAATTCTCCATCTTACAAACTGATTCTAATTATTTTAGCTCCTTTTCCACTAGGGCTGCACGATTAATCGGAATTAAATCGCAAAGGCGATAAATCGCGATTAGGCAGAAGCTGCGATTGTAATGCGTATCTTTCAGTGAAGCACGGTTCTGTGATCAGCAGTAAATCTCCATCCGAAGGCCAGAGGGCGCTCTCGCGCTGAAACTCCAAATAGCTGCTCGCAGAAGAAACACAGGAAATGCCTATAGCGGTTAATAAACAGAAGATTTAACTGCTTTCATTAATTCAACGTGACTAATAAACACACGACTACGACAATATATGGTTAATCTGAGTTCATCTTATTACAATGTTTATTATAATAAAGTATAAAATAATGCAATGCTAATCTTCATAGCCTTTATCACTGCTTAGAATACTATGAAATATGTTGCGTGCCATATTCTGTGTAAAGCCCTATTCACACGGGATTAGTATTACCTGGTGACCTCCAGTCATTTGTAATAATTGCGGAGGTTGTCTGTGATCTTAATCCCGTGCGAATCGGCCATGTCTGTAATTTGTAAAGTAAAAATTCACCCGCAAATGACCTACCATATTTTGCCGAACACCGAGGTGCTGTGATAATATTAGTCTCGTGCGAATCGGCATCGCTGTGATTCGGCCAGCATTTGGCGGGTCGCATATAATTTTTCGAGGTTTTTGTTTGCTGTGCGCCTTTTTATCCATCTTCCGCGAAGAATGGAGCTGCGTTGGAGTGTTTGATAGTATTTTGGGTGCTGTCATCATATCGCTACACCATACAATTTGCAGAAAGAGAAAGCTGAAAAGGTTTTGAGGTTAATGTGTTACAAATAAATCAAGCATAAAGCTTGAGATATTATTTTAACCTGGTGAAATGTAAATGACACAGCGCACGAAACTATATTAGTTTCTTTTTTTTAAATCCATCTGGACCATAGAACGGGACTCTCAAAGCCTTGACATCCGGGTATCCGGGAGATAAGTCAGTAAATTCGAGTAAAATCACAGGCTTCGCTTATCCCGTGCGAATGCACCACACGAAATTCAGATGTGGGGGGGTAATTTCAAAATCACACAAGGTCCCCAGATAATACTAATCCCGTGCTAATAGGGCTTAAGAAGCCACATCATCTCACAGAAGGATTTATTTCAAACACTCGACTGAAGTTATGAAGTGAGTTTGGAGTAAAAACATGTTATTAAATGTGGTATTTTCACGTGCTTTCAGGTGGAGCAGCATTTACTACACAGAGTCGTAGTTCACTGTTCCATCTTTACCAACATAGTTCAACAATTCGGTGTTTCCCGAAACCATGCTTTCTGATGCTTTTGGGCGTAATAAGCAAGCTAATACAGTACAATCTATACCTTCCATTCCGTGTAAACATTTATCCTATATACACATATATTTATATCCATATATTTTAGCGTGTCCTCAACAAGTGCTGTTCCACAATTCCACGTCACAATTTCAATTCCATTTTTTAGAGGTTTTCCATAGAGTGGTAGTCTGTAGAAGATGCAGCAGGCTATAGGAATCTAACTTACCTTAGTGGGGCTGTACAGCATCACACATTGATCCACATTCTCTAAAATAATGAGTGAAGTACTTATTTACTGGATATATAACAAGTCATAAGGTATGAATTATTGCTGCTATGATCAATTAGGTAAAATTATATTACCACAAGTTTTCGCAACCAGTAATAGTATAATGTTAGCTTTGCAAAGCAAATATTAAAAAATTTTGTCAGCGAGGCACAATTTATAATAAGCCTTATTTGCATTGAAAGGAGGAGTGTTTGTGCCGTAATACTAAAGAAATACTGCAGGCAAAGTAGTTTGTCTCTCTCTTTCCCTCTGTTTTCTTCATTTACCCCTTGCTACCTCCTCCATCTGTCTTTCCCTGTCACTCTGGCCCCTTTTTCATCTTTCTCTGACTGATCGGTCAGCTTGCATTCTGTATACTCACAGGGCTCTACAGTGACTTGTTAGAGTTTGCAGTTGGCTGTTGATGGCCATTTAAGAAATGCAAAGCTTTAAATAAATACGGAGACATTGTACACCTGAGATGTGTTAGAATAGCGAAAAAGGTGGTTATCTCCTTTCAGCCACTTCTGGCTTTGATTAATCACTGTGTTTACCCTCGTCTGTCCTCTCCATCTTCACCAAGATGCACCACAGCCCGTTTCCCTCGCCTCTGCATGATTCATCCCTTATCTGGGAGAAAGGAAAATAAAGCATGTGGAATTGTGTGATTTCCTTGCTTCTAAAAGGCCTGGTCTCTTTAGAAGCAGAATCAAGTGTTGTTAGTTTCTAGTGGTCATTTAAAAATCATTAACAAGGTTTTTTTTTTTTTTGCAGAAACAGTATGCAACATGATACAATACTGAGCTCTCCATCTGTCTGTGTTAGTACAAGATTGTGAGATAAGAGTTTTCAAAGTTGTGCTGAGAACCAGCAAACATTTGATATGATGACACTGGCTCGTGAGATTAATAATGATGGAAATTGCTACATTTTTGAATGGGTCTTACATATTTTAATAATTTATTTTAACATCCAAAGTTATCTAACTTACTCAAGACAGCATCTTTAGGTTATCATAGATTAATGTGCTGTAACAGAAGGTACCATATTGAAATACATAACAAATTCCTAACAATCAATTTACAATTATAATATATTTCAAATAAAATAATTTCACTTCAGACAGAAAGTAGCTTAAGTAGCTGTGCAGGTGGATAGGAACCGAGTGCCTGTTGATGCAAACCTTGTATCACAACATGCTGCATCAGGCACTAATTTAGGCAGCTTCATTGATTACAATTTAGCTGGTTTAGTGTGATCTAGTTTTGTTGTGTATGATTCTATTCAGGCTGAATACATTGCACAGTGAGGACATTACCAGTTTCTGGTTTGAGATCAGGCAGTTTAAAGGGACAGTACAAAGCCAAATCTTCTGGCCCAGAACTGCATTTTCTTCAGGAGAAATGCATATAATGGGGCAAGATTGGCCACTGGCTCTGGCACTAGTACCGACCCAGTGGAAAAGGCTTGTGTAGGAGTGCTAAAAAGACATAAATTACTAACAGAAGCCGCATTTTAAACTTCTTTATACATGTTTACAGTAATGCATCTAGCGGTCAGGATCATGGCACCATAAATAAACATTTTAAATCAAACGTCAGCTGTTTTAAAAGTGTTTAGGGCATGAAGTTGGTCTAATCACTTATGTGTCAACTAGCTAAAAAGCTGGTTACTTTTGTTTGTTACCAGCGTGAGGATTTCTGGGATGGACTTTTAGGGGACATGGCATAACTAACTTACATAGAGTATAGATTATATATGGCTGAGATGCCCTACTTGAATTATGTTGGCAATGCATAGCTAGAAGTTATTCCACTTCTAGCAGAAGATACCCCAAGAAGACATTGTAGACTATTTGATTTTGCTGGCAAATAAGTGCTTTATTAATAATAAAATGCTTCACTTTTTTGCTTTTAAAACTTCTGGGATGCTTGCCTGCTGCATATGCGAATTTATATTAAATTGTATTTAACATAATATTCCATTATTTATTAATGATTATTAAGTGACTAAAGTCATGCACTTTGGAACTCTTCTGTGATTCTTCTGTTTTTATACTCTTGTTTGTTCTTACTTGTTGACCTTCACATGTGATGGTATGTCAAATACCAGACTCATTGTTCTCTGATCCGGTGGCAGAACAAAGATCACACTCTGGGAGCTGAGCTCTTCAAAACACCCTCGCACTTTGATCTCAGTTCCCTCACACCTCTGCTGATGCGTCCTGTGGAGTTCAAAATTATTCTCTCTTTGTCAGTTTAGGTGTGTTTAATCACAATATTTCAACCTAGAGATATTTTGCGAACACGTACTGTATGTGTGTGTTATGTTTTGGAAGAGAACTGATATAGCTTTCACCATAACATGAATCATATTTTTAGAAATAGGATTTCCTGTGATCATTTGAGATTTCAGTGTATTATACAAACTAGAACTTCCTTTCCAGTCATAAATAGATAAATGAATAATTGAAACTAAGCTACAAAAATATTCCATTCTAAAATCCTTTACAAACACAGTACATTAACAAATTACTGCTCACATTTACATATAAACAACCTATTTAAATTTCAGCCAACTCAGTAACGATAAGGTTGTAAATATGATGTTTTTTGCACCAAAAAACTGTAGTGCAGCTTGCAGCCTATTGTGGTTCCTTAAAAAAAAAAACTTATGATGTAACATCTTTAGATTAGGGAACACTATTCACTATTAGTTAGTAGGGCTGTCAAAAAAATTTTGAATTTCGAATATTCGTTGAATTTAAAATAAAAATCCACATTCAAATGCAAAAACGTTGCATTAGAAATTTAGGTGTGCGTCAGGCAGCCTTATCAGTGGCGCACGAGATGCGATGACGATGTAAGTGTCGTTGCATTATAATGTTTTTGTTAGCCTATCCAGTTAAAGCCACTAGATGCGGCGCTGCTGCGTTGTTCATTAAAAATATTACAGAAAAAGAGAACATCAATGCGGAGAAGATCTTGTTTACATCAAAACTGAAACCAAGCCGTTCACACAGAACACATATTTTGCGCGTTTTCTAGAGGGACATCTATCTCCGTTGCACTCGCATCTCGCACAAAGGAGCCGCATGTTTAGAAAGCCATGTAAAATTAATGCAAGTTTATCCCACTGCATCTCATGATTTTAAATGAAAAATGTACTCTGTGTGATTGGCTTTCCACCCTTTGTGCGCCCTCTTGTGGCCCCTTATGCATTTTAAATTTGAATATAATTCGAATTTTGATAATATTTAAGTACAAAATTCGAATTTAGTTTTTCAGCTATTTTGACAGCCCTATTAGCTAGTTGCTTATTAGCATGCATATTGGCTGTTTATTAGTACTTATAAAGCACACATGTGAACATGGATCACAAAACCAGTCATAAGGGTAATTTTTTTTTTTTAGATTTATGCATCATCTGAAAGCTGAAATAAATAAGCTTTCCATGGATGTATGATTTGTTAGGATAGGACAGTATTTCTCAGAGATACAACTATTTGAAAATCTGGAATCTGAGGGTGTAAAAAAAATTGAAATATTGAGAAAATCGCATTTAAAGTTGTCCGAATGAAGTTCTTAGCAATGCATATTACTAATCAAAAATTACGTTTTGATATATTTACAGGAGGAAATTTACAAAATATCTTCATGTAACATGATCTTTACTTAATACTCTAATGATTTTGGGCATAAAAGAAAAATTTATAATTTTGACCCATACAATGTTGGCTATTGCTACAAATATACCTGTGCTACTGTACTTATAACTGGGTCACATATTAATGCCTTATTCTGAATGACCATATTCTAGATCCCTTAACCTGACGCCAAATCTAAACATAATTATTACTTAACTACCTTACTTACTATCAGTAAAAAGCAAATTAGGAGTTTATTGAGGGAAAATGGGAAAACGCTTAGTTAATGGTGAATATGTGTTCATTATAAAGTTTTACCAAAAATGATACAAAAAAGTATCATATGACCTCTTTAAATATTTAAATTAATTGAACACCTCAACAGTAGAAATTGCCATATAAATATTAGGCGATACTGGGTACTTTTTTCCCGTAACAGTAGAATATGCATGTAAAACTATGTATATGTAGCACAGTGCTTTACTGTGTTGTCTTACTATATTTTCATTGCTTTGAAAAATATAGCAGAATACCTTTGAAATATAAATCATGGTAAAATGATGCTTCTTATAATGCATTCTAGGAGTAAAATGGCATGTTTTGATGATTGTATGGACATCAGAAACAAAACTCTTTCTCTTGTAGTGGTCTCTGTGTGAAACTCCCTCCTCACCCCTGCATTCTGATGTTGTCAGGTAGCAGGTGGGGGGATGTGTTTGTGAGCTGAACTCAGCAGCAGGGCTTTGAACAACACAGCGGGCTCTGTCACAAACATCGCCACTTGTTGGGAGGGAAGATCCATTGTTGTGTTTTATTTTCCTTGTCAGAGTTGTGACAGGTGTGTTTACGTATCTGAGGCCGGAGCAATGTGTTCTGACAGACAAATGGGGGTGTTATCTGCTGTTGTCACACCTGATGATCGGGACCAAGGCAGAGTGGGTGGGTTTTATTATAATATATATTTTCAATCGACTGTCATGATAAGAGTCTCATAGAGTGAAGGTTGTAGGATCTAAGTGTAGCTTTATTCGCTGTCAAAATTTTAAAAAGTCAAAATTCAAGAATCCAAAGCCAAGCAACAACTAATGCCAAAAAAAACCAAAAAAACACAATGAAGCAGAAAGCACAACCCAGTGAACATAACATCTAAACAAAGACATTTTTGTATGTAGATGTAAGATTTTAGGATGTTTGGACTAAAGCACTTATCATATTTGTTCCACTACATTAGTGAGAACACTTCACTTCCACTATTTTTATATCAGAATAATATTTTCTGTCATCCAACCAATCCCCAACCCCTAAACAAAACCCTCACAGAAACCTGTGCAAAACACTTAAAATAAACTTGATTTGGCCTATTTATGAGCCTTTTTAACTAGTTATATCTGGCTCACTAGTTGGTTTTCAAGAGGTTTCACTTTATTAATAGGGACATTTTTGAATAGGGAGGACATTTTGGACCTCATAAGTGTAGTCAAACCTGTACACACACACAGAGGCTCTCAGCTAACTTAAATGAAGTGTGATTTTATCCGATGGCACCTGAAGTGGCCAGTGCCAAGACTAATCAGCAAGGATAATTTATTCCCTCCTTTCAGCACTATGAATTTAGACAAAGGGAAATGCCGCACTTAATCTGACAAAGGTATAATTCATGTCAGATTGCCAGAACCAAATTACATTCCACATATTTCAAAGTACTGTCTGCTGGCTGTCTAAAGAAGTGGATTGCCCAATAAAGCCTTGATTGTTTTTAAGATGGTTTCTAATTGTGCATATATATCATCTATGCAAACTACTGGACATTTATTTTGCCTGGAAGTGTGTTTCACTGAATTGAATAGAAATGGACGTAGTGAAGAGTGATGGCAGTGCGGAATTAATCAGTAGATTTACTGGTCATCTTTAGGTAACCAATTTTTTTGACGATTTGAGAAGATGAACCAGGGAAGCCTTAGTGCTGAATATCACTGCAGAATGAAGTGGTTTTTAATGACTGTAGTTTATGTACAGTAATTTAGGCATTTGTGGACTAAACAAGAGTTTAATTAAATATTAAATATGAATATTAGTTTGAAAAAAAAAAATAGAAATAATGTTTTACTTATATATATCCTTTGGGTGCCTGTTTTTCCCTGCTGTGTCATTTACATCATGTTTTATGCAGATTAATTTCCACACAGACATAAAGCACTAAGGGCATGATATGTGATGTATGATACATGAAAATAAGCATTCTGTGATTTCAAACAGTTTCATCTTTTTTCCAAGGAGAAAAAATATTGAATATGTAAGGTTGGATGGATGGAGAGACAGACAGACAGACAGAAGAAAGATTCAGTGAAAATCATTATCATGACATCATGATCAGACTCTTTCCAGTCTCAGTGTGGTAGCACACTGGTTCACTAGCTTAGTATACAATTATGTATTCATGTGTACAGGCACTGCACCCATGCTAGAGAGGCCATGCTTTCTGCAAGACACATCTGTTTGCACCAATTGATCTGAGTTAATTTTGATGATCAAACGTGAAGAAGTGTTTCATCTTCAGACCATTTAAGGGTCACATCTTAAGCAGTCTCTGATCTTTGTATTGTACTCTAAATGAATAGCTTGGAGAGAATGGAACCAAGTTGTTGGCAAATTATGAAAATGTACAGAAATGTATTTCATTTTTATTTTGACAGTAAGTGTGTTGCTTTCCCTATCACAAAGCAGTTAGTTACTTTATCTTGTCTACAAGATTTTTGAATTTCTTTGATTTGAGTTGAATCACTTGTCTGCTAAACAGCAATGTTCTGATTATTTTTCTTACAGTACAATTTAAATCTTGCATTATGGCCAAATATGCACTGTAATTTTACAGGAGTGACAACCACTTTTAAATGCAGGAATGGATCTCTTAAATTATTGTTCTGGGTGTGTATAGAACTCACTCTCTAATGTTTTGCACCTTATTGGTGTCATAGCAATGTTTTGTGTCTCACAGTTCTTAACAAGACATTTGATTGGTTTTATTTGGCATGCACACAGAGCGATGCACAGAAAGATGTGCTGTTTAGATCAGGTTCACATTGGAGAGTGGCTGACAAGTCATTTATTTGCATAATGTTCTTTCTTTAAAATGTAAACCAGTGTAAATGTAAACATCATATTCATACTATCTGTTCAAAATATTAAAGTTTGCCAGATAAATCATGAGCATATTAATGCAATTCAGTCAGTCTGCTGTTGTTCCAACTGTTACTTTTGGTCGAAGGCTTTCATAAATATTTAGTTTAAGTGTATATTTACAGTTTATTGGTGCAGTGCAGAAATATTTAGTAGTGCGTGAGTTGTTGCTTTCTGTCCCTTTAAGCCACAACTAAGCTAAGTTGTAACTTATGCACAGCTGGTGCAACTGGCCCCCAGTGCAGTGGTTAGCGAATTTTGGGCTTGACACATTGCATCTATGTCCTTCATATGGTTGACACAGATTTGAATCTGTGTCCTCTTTTTCAATTCTCTGCTTACTCTCAAATAATTTTCTCTTCTGCATCTTTCCAATAAAGAGGGAAAAGCCATACAAAATTAATGCCTTGTGGTGAGATGAGTGCAGTTTAATGTGTCTATAAAGCATCTGATGTCATGTGTTGGAAGTGTTCCTGACATGGAGGAAAAAGCCCCTCTCTCAGCTTCTCTCTCTCTTGCTCATTCACTCTCTATCTAAATGGAAAACTATGTCATTTTCATCAGGAACCTCCTACAACAGATGGATTAAAATGCTCTCCCTCTATTTCGCTGCATCACAGCTGGGAAGGCTTTCCAGAACACTCACTAATTATCCGATGAGACTGAGTCGCTTCCACACTGGCATGCCATCAAAGGCAGTCATGTACGTAGATCATGCAAAGTAAGGCACTTTAAAATGGCTGTTTTACAACACAAACTTCAAAGAAATGTAATATTGGGTTATGGGGAAACCAATGTATCTTCAATAAATCTTCAGTATTGATTTTAATGCATATATGAGTTCAGCCTTGCTTTTTTGGCTGTGATAAGTAAGATTTATTAAGGCTGTAAGTACAGCAGGCGCAACTGTCCAAGGTACTGAGCCACAGAGGCAATACCGCTGTCCTTGGTGCTGAATTAGAGATCTCCTTCAGTTATTTCACTATAAAGTTGCACCATTTTAGGGCACAGTAATATGGATGTGTGGTGTAGTCAAGTGCACTTTTTTTTTAGCTGTAAAGCTTCAGGTGCCTAGATTGTAGTTATAAAGCAATGTTCAGTCAAAGTAAAGCCAGCCCCCAGAACTTGCCTGCAAGATGGAGAATTATGCCGTACACCTCCAGTTTGAAATTCGGTTTTGCAAAACTTCTGTAAATATTTTTAAAACCAAAGGTGGACTCTCTGAATGACTAATCAATTGATCAGTTCTTAAGATGCCATCTATAATTTCACCAATTTTGGTCTCCTTGGATGCTGTGGAGCACAAACAGAGATCTTTAGAAAAATAATCCATCTTTGCATCATATAATAATTGCTGTTAATAGTGTTCATCGTCTGTTTGATTACGTCTTTTTCCGTGCATTTCTGCCATATGTACATAAACTGACAGTCACCACTGATAAGCTACTACTAAATATTGTAGAAACTTCATTTTCTGTAAAGTTGCTTTGCAACGATTTGTATCGTAAAAAGCGCTAATCAAATAAACTTTAATTGAATTGGATTGAATTTGTGAGTTTATATAATGCAAGTAGATTGGTCCCTTAAAGCTGACCATTTAAAAACCATGCAAAACGAACACAACAGTACTCTATATGACCACAGTTGATGAATCAGTGTCTTCTGAAACGGAATGATGGGTGTGTGTTAGAAAATCATCTTGCATTTTATGGACTCACAGAGATAGATCATTGTTCTAAAAACTACAGTTTGTATTCCACAAAAGAAAAGAAAGTCATATACATCTGGTAAGAAATAAGGGGTGAGTAAATGATCTAAATTTTTGGTATTAGTCTTGTGCTTCAAAAACTGCAAAACAAGTGCTTGTCTGAGAGATTTTTTTTTTTTAGTTTTAGCTGCATTCAGCATTGTGTTATATATCTTCATAGCCTCTCTCACTCGCAGGAGGAAGCTGGACTTTCTCTGAGGGCTGCACTGGCCTGAATAAGATTCCTCCTCACGCAGCAGTGGTGCTCCAGATGAATATGGGGTGTGGATGTACTTTCTAGTGACTGCAGTTTGATTCTGTGTCCAATGGTGGTTTGACGTGGTGTAATCCTCTTTTCTTGATCTCTCCTCTCCATCTGCTTGATCCCCACACCCAACCCCCATCCCTCCATCCTCTCCTACTTCATCCCCCTCTCGTCCCATCCGATTACACTGTGAATCCCATCCCAATGCCCATCAGTGCCATACACAGTAATCACTCAACCACAGTCCTAACACCTCCTTTGCTTCCCTGTCCACAAGTCAACATAAATAGCAGTTTTTTTTTTTTACATTTTATTTTATTCATTTATTTATGTATTATTATTTTTATTTTTTTTATTGGGTGAGCATTAAAATACTTTGGGAAAGTAGAGGTCTGGGCCACACATGTTCTTAATCCCATGAAGATTGTTATTCCTATTTTAATCCCCCTGCAGCTCGGCTGGATGACCTCCTTCCTAGCAAACATAGGCTCCAGCCAAATTCACGTATTGTCAGAGTATGTACTGGATTTGAAGATGAACTTACTTCTTTGCTGTGGATAAAGTACATTATTTTCATATGCAGTAGTTTAAATACATTGTACACCCACCATCTTGATGCATGTGATCTTTGAGAAAAATACTTTTTTTACCCATAGCACTTGTTGAAAAGAGATGCTTGACTCCTAGTTCTCTGCTATTTTTATATTTTTAATGTTTTGAATCTGAAAGCTCCTGATTTCCTGTGGCCTCAAGAGATAGCAGTGTCCACTCCGACCACTTTTCAGAATCTCAGCAAATGCGATACACCAAATGGCTATTGTTTGCGTAGTGTATCATGAATACTGAGAATTCAGACAGGCTGACATACTGCTTTTTGCATGTTGTGTAGCAGGGAAGCAGTGTTGAGGCCACAATATTGAAGTCTGTCTTGAGTCCAAGACCATATTTTTACATTAGCCTTAGTCTTGTCATGGACTAGGATCCATTTGGACTTGGCTTTACTCAAAATTTACCCTCTTCAGGTCTTAGTCTTGACTCAACCTTCTTCTGGTTTTGGCTTTGACTTGGATTTAGCATATTCAGGTCTCTGTCTGGATTTGAATGAGCTGGTTTCGACTACAACACTGCAGGCTTAGACACACCAATAGTTTTTTTTTAAGACTATGGGAACAGGATGTAGGCTGGAACAAAAGAGGTCACAATAGTCTACTCTCATTATGTACACCTGACTGTACCTATATCTGGCATGCTAGCATAGAGTCAGTTGCTGGCTTTTGATTTTTTTTTTTTAAAGTAAATCTGTATTCGTTTTGTAGCTTTAATTATGCATGTGCTGGAGGAAACAACTGCACATACATCAGTTTTGTAAAATTGAAAATGAAAGGGACGGGGGTGTTACACAGGCCCGGAGGCAAATGCTTTCTTCCGTTAATACTCTGGCAGCTTGCCAACAGAGTAAACACCAGCGCAGTACGCAGTGATAACCACAATGCCTGGGACACAGGAAAGGTGGCGTTTTACATAAAACACATGCCTTCCATTAAGCAGCACCGCTGAATCCAGGTCAGTTCTCAGCTCGCTTTCTCACCTGGAAATATTTGCTAAATGATCAACAGCTGTGCTGTCAACGCATTTTTTTTTTAAATTTTTGAAATATGACTGGCTGATGCGCGGATGTGTACAAATAACACATTACACCACATATTTCAGCACTTACATCACTATAGCACATTAGCAGTGGGGCAAAAAAACAATGTTAGGCTGTTCCATGGAGACAGCCACCTCCCCCGTCCCCTGACTGCTGTGGTGGGGGCATTAAGCGGGATTAGAGATGATTGAAATGCTGACGTGAGAGCATCTCTAATGAAGATTCGTCCTCCTGGAAAACAAGGGAGAAGAAGAAAGTTTTAAAAAGTGGTTCTCAACTGATGCAACCCACTAACCGAAGTATAGGGTCAGGGAGGAGAGAACACCTGCTGTGTCTTTTTTGTTGATGTTAAAGGACAACTGGTCATCCAATCAAACTCATTGTCCTTTTAGAGCAAATACATTGGTCATTTGGGAGATGCTTTGCTTAGGTACTGTATATGCAGACGTGTGGATATTCTACATGACATCCACTCATTCTCAAAAAACATGAGTCACATCAAATAATAATTCTTGAATCACCCTAACAATTTTTAATATTATGACTTTTTGTTTACTTTTGTACAGTGAACAATTTTGATACTGTGTTGGGTCAACATCTTAACCCCGAGAAGCACTGATTTAAAGCAGTTTGAATTCCAGATGTCTTTCCTCTTTTATTCCAATTATCACTTCCTTGCACATATTCCTTCAGATTTTTGAGCCAAGTGGATAAAAAAATACAAAATTCAAAAACAAACAAATAAAAAAACAAATAAAAAATGTAATTTCCATTGTTTTTTTTTTCTTATTCATCTATGGACCCAAGTGAGCCAGGACTGCCACCCAAACAAACACATAAAAATAGATACACAACTCTTTGTCTCAGATTTAGTCTAAACACGAAACCGTCTCTTGCAGTACTTAGACTGCATTCCTGGTGTCTATAAGTACATGACATACAGTCATCTTTATGAGACCATGCACACACAACTGCTTAGTGTATCATTATAGACCATCAAGTGTACCGCACAACATGTCGAAGATTTATTGCCTTATTGTTCAAATCCTCATCACTTTAACTCACCTCCTAGTCCCGGTGCTACAGTTTCCACCCAGCAAAGCAAAAGATGAAACAGAATAGGTTTCTGGGTATGCTCAAAACTGCGTATTGTGCATTTTATTTGTTCTGTTCTTTTCTTTCAACAGACCGTTTTTTGAAGCTAGGGTAGAGAGGAAAGAGAGCGTGAACCAGCAAGAATGTGATTCAGAGAGAGTGGAAAAGACAGCGGGCCTCTGGGGCTGATGGGAATATTCATCATACTGCATGTTTCAAGTTCGCTGATTAACAAATATTAGATTTTTTCCCTCTTTGTCTCTCCTCCTTAGAGGCATTTGCTCAGTCTGTTTGTTCAGGCAAACACTTGGATTAAGACCATGATGGAAATGAACAGGCTCTGGAACATCATGTTTTGGCTCGGTGTGCCATAGGGACGGACATTAAGTCCAAACTAGATTTACTGAGGACACTCCATATTCAAAATGCAACAAGGTGAAAGCTACCAAAGGAAGTTTCAGTTAAGAACTTCTGAAAGAAAGATGTTCTCCAGTCAATTCGTTAAAGGCTTTTATGATGCATGATCCACTGGATATATATTCTCTCTCTGGTTTATCAATAAAATATAGTTCTCTGAGAAAGAACTTTTCAAACTTGAGCATGTCACAATAGATGATTCTGTGAAAGAAAAATTCCATCACAAAGTCAAATTGCAGTCAAATGTGTATGTTCCACTAGGAATGGAAGCCAGTGGACAAACATACTTGTGGCCCTATTTACATCCTAAAAATGTCCATGGATTGTTCACAATACCTTTGCATATTGTACTTTAAAGAAATTAAATCATAATATTTAAGTAAATAATATTTAATTAAGATGAGCCGTAATTGCCTAGATCTCCTTGGCAACAGACTGGAAAAAATGTAAAACCATTTCACGCTGTTAAGAGCCTTCAAAAATCGGTCACTGGTGAAACCTCTACTGTAATATAATGCCATAGTGTAAAATGTGTTGCAAACGTCATTTCATGTTGTCTTTAAATCAGCCAAATGTCAGCGACTTTATAACTCAGTCTCCATTTTTGTAGCTTCTATGTAAAGCATGTAATGACATTTAATAGGACATAAATGGAGCTGGTTGATCGTAAAATGTGACCTTAACTGTAGCGCAGTGACTCTAAATCACTCAATGGTTCTCTGCATCCAAAGATGGATTTTGAATGTAAAATCTGCTGTGGAATAATGAGCTGTTCATTTCCTCTGTGCTCTGCCGCTGTTTTGTAACAGGAAGTGGCATTTTCTCAAACTCCTGTCTATATGTTAACTCTGCTGCTGTCAGAAGAACTCAGCCTGTGAGCTACCAACAGCTGATGGCACTGTGAGTGTGTGTGTTTGTGTGGAGGATCTCTAGAGGTTATATCCTTAGCATTGAGGTCACACACTACTACTCCTTTGCTGAACTTCATTATTATCTTTTCAGTGTGTCTCAGAGCACAATGCTCAAGAGCTCTCTATTTCTCTGTGTGTAATTGGGTGTGTATGTGTTGTGGCTATATTTCCTCTTTCAGCCAGTTGATATGACAATTCAAGAGATATCCTGCAGTGTCAAATTGTACTCTAAAACAATTTTAAAGGAATACTTCACACAAAAATGAAACTTCTGTAATCATTACTCTCCCTCATGTCATTCCGAGCCTGTATAAATGGGGGATGTGACTGTCAAGTTCCAAAATAACACCATAAGCATAAAACGTCACCCTATTACACATCTTCTGAAGGCATACAATATTTTGTGTGTGTGTAAATGTGAACGAAACACAGTTACAGGTACTTTTCACAGGTACTTTATCATTTTAATTTATGCATTTAATTTTTCCCCTTACAGTGTACATGTATTGTGCTACCGTATGTCTACCATATACACAGGCAGATGTGTTCTATGTCAACACCTAACCTTTATGGAACCTCAAAAGCAGTTCATTTTGAGACAAAACAGACGTTCTCTGACTTTCAATAAAACCTTGCTACGGGCAAAATCGCACAACTCTGCTAGCTGCTTCACATCCACTTCACACCGCTCACTGTACTTGGAACAGTTGAGTGTTCTGTATGGAAGAAAAATAATGACAAATGTCTTTGAAACAAAAAAGCTTTTTTTGTGCCTTTTCATTTTAATGCCTTGTATTTTCAGGGCTTGCATTTTTAGGGGCTGCAATTTAACGTAGTTGTTTATTTAAGCTGTGAATAGTTCAATTCACACACATTTCCATAATTAAAAATTCAATAATTCATATTCACCTTCCAGAATTCACTTCCAAAATATTAAATCTGTTTAAAAAGACGATGTATAATATTCGACAGGCAATTTTCGATCCATTTTATTTAACTTTACAAATTCGCTTCCACAAATTCAGTGGTTAATATTTGGCAGAAAATTCAGCATTGCACATCCGGGAGCTGCAGGAATAGCAGTAGAGCACCGATGCACGATCTCCAGCTGCTGTCAGTCGCTCACCAGCAGGTGGCGCAAGCGGCTGTTGATGAAGACCAAAACAACCTGTGTCGATTTGCTGATTTGCAGAAATGGAGCAAGCGGTAGAAATTAGGATTATCAGGACCAGTATAAATATGCAGAAAAAATTATTGTGTTTACGTTTAATTCAACATCATCATTACTCATTTCTCCATGTAGCCTATACGTAAGCAGCTTTCTCTAACGTTACTGAAAAGGAGATTATAATGCTGTTTTACCCAACACTGATGTACAGAACTAACATTACATTACTACGGCGCTGTATGCCATAGACCAATCGCAACAGACTAGGCCATCTGACCAATCAGAGCAGAGCAGGCTCACGGAAAGGAGGGGTTTAGAGAGACTGAATCTTTGAACTGCTTTGAACGAATCGTTTGAGAATCGCTGGAAAATGAGGTGATATTAAATGCATATTTTGAGAAAACTAAAGCATTTTTTGACCTTGCATGCATGTAATCCTATTGTACGAGACTCCCAAAATAATATTAGGAACCGTAAAAATGGCATAATATGGGCACTTTAAAAGTGTTCTCCTATTTAAACTTGCAGCTACAGTACACTTAGGCGGTCTTGAATTCATTATTTACGTCGATATAAAGTTGTTGCATATTGTTAAAACTAATCGTGATATCTTTGTAGGACTGTCGACTCTATAAATCAGTGGCAAGGGAAAGTGAATGCCCAGCGAATATCGAACCTAAAACTAACGGCGATAGAAAAAAGGTTATAAAGAAAATGCAGCGTGTTACCTCATTTGCTTCTGACCTCATTTGCTTGCCAGTATATAGTTTGCATCATCAATAAAGTGTATTCCGAGATCTGAGGTCTTCACTATATTTATCACTTCACTGTATATAGGAGGGCAACCCCAGTATTACAGCACAACGTCACACAAGCCATAATACAAAGTAAAGGAAACTAAGTAACCGAAAGCAATATATGTGTTCCTCAGATGTAATGTTAGTTCTGTACATCAGCGTTGGGTAAAACAGCATTATAATCTCCTTTTCTGTAATGTTAGAGAAAGCTGCTTACATATAGGCTACACAAAGAAACGAGTAACAGCGATGATGTTGAATTAAACATAAACACAATCATTTTTTCCGCATATTTATACTGACTCTGATAATAATAACATCTACTTACCGTTTGCTCCATTTCTGCAAATCAGTTTTTGTGAATGAGTGATTTGATCCACCTGTTGCTATGGTCTTCATCAACAGCCGCTTGCGCCACCTGCAGGTGAGCGACTAACAGCAGATGGAGATCATGCATCGGTACTCTACTGCAATTCCTGCAGCTCCCGGATGTGCAATGCTGAATTTTCTGCTGAATTTTAACCACTGAATTTGTGGAAGCAAATTTGTAAAGTGAAATAAAATGGACCGAAATTTGCCTGTCGAATATTATACATCGTATTTTTAAACAGATTGAATATTTTGGAAGTGAATTCTGGAAGGTGAATATGAATTATTGAATTTTTAATTATGAAAATGTGTGAATT
>NW_015636562.1:1001067-1002707 GCF_001515625.1 Sinocyclocheilus rhinocerous
CATTTAAAGTAAGGGGAAAATCCAAAAACCTTACATTTATTTGTGTTACAGCGCGGGTACAAACAGTACCCAGTACCCAGTACTCAGTTAAAACTGCATATGAATCAATGATATTTTCCTCTTTAATATTTGCAGCACGAAATAAACATGAATATTTGAATGCATGTTGAAAAAAATCAGAACAACTTAATGCAAACGAATGTCTCATGAATCGATCAATCAGAGTTTAAAAAAAAAAGTCAAAAGAATGACAGATGCCATAGACTTTAGGGATTACATAATGAAAGAGTTTTTGTTTTCGATTTAAATTATTTTGTTTTAAAATAGTAATTAAAGCATTCTATAGATATATTTATCATGTCGGTGAAGCGCTCCTGCTCAAGACCAAGACGACAGAAAGCGCATCCTGTTTGGTTGCCATCCATGGCAACAAATGATTTTTTAAGTCAGTTTAACAAGTTGAATTAGTTGAAACGACTTTCACAGTCAATTTGATTCAACTTAACCAAACCGTTGCTTTTTGTCATTGTAGGCTTAGGCTACTTTTTTTCAATTAATTTTAATGAATATACAAATTAATAAAATTAAATAAAATTACATATTGTTCATTTATGTTTAACACCACACCCCCATTTTTTCGTGGGCTACACTCCAAGGAGTGCTGCAGCACCCTCAGCACCCCTACTTCCCGCGGTAATGTACTCATATCGTCAAATCTCTGTGACGATACATTGATGTATCGAACTCAGAACTAATATAGGCTACACGGAGATGATGTTGAATTACAGTAAACACAATAATTTTTTCCGCATATTTATACTGGCTCTGATAATCATAACGTCTATTTACCGCTTGCTCCATTTCTGCAAATTAGTTTTTGTGAATGAGTGATTTGATCCACCTGTTGCTATGGTCTTCATCAACAGCCGCTTGCGCCACCTGCAGGTGAGCGACTAACAGCAGATGGAGATCATGCATCGGTACTCTACTGCAATTCCTGCAGCTCCCGGATGTGCAATGCTGAATTTTCTGCTGAATTTTAACCACTGAATTTGTGGAAGCAAATTTGTAAAGTGAAATAAAATGGATCGAAAATTGCCTGTCGAATATTATACATAGTATTTTTAAACAGATTGAATATTTCCGCAATTCTTCCAGTGAATTCTGGAAGGTGAATATGAATTACTGAATTTTTTATTATGAAAATGTGTGAATTGTTTTGAATTGAAATAGTCACAGCTTAAATAAACAACTATGTTAAATTTCAGCCCTTAAAAATACAAGCCCTGAAAATAGAAGGCATTAAAATGCAAACACTCTTGATACAATGCATTATTTTTTTAGTTAGTGCATTTCAACATGCTTTTTTGTTTCAAAGACATTTGCCATTATTTTTCTTCCATAATCTTGGATCACTGCTTGGCCAACCATATTAAAGGGATCATATGATGTTGCTAAAAAGAACATTATTTTGTGTATTTGGTGTAATGAAATGTGTTTATGCGGTTTAAGGTTAAAAAAACACATTATTTTCCACATACTGTACATTATTGTTTCTCCTCTATGCCCCGCCTTTCTGAAACGCGTCGATTTTTACAAAGCTCATCAGTCTGAAAAGCGAGGTGTGCTCTGATTGACCA
>NW_015636562.1:1002776-1005199 GCF_001515625.1 Sinocyclocheilus rhinocerous
ACAAAGTAGTTTCGCTTTCACAACGAAAAACACACGTTGGGCTAAAGTGAGCGGAGGCCGGCTTGAGTGAGCAGAGGGGGGCGGGCTTGAGAACGGCGTGGCCGGCGGATTCGACGAAGGAGATAAACAATCTTTATTTATGTCTAATTAAATGTACATGCCTTCTTTGTTCCTTCTTTTTAGCTCTTTCATGTTAGTTACACACTGGCCACATTTTACTTATCTATATTCTCATTTTAATTAAATTATGGAAAAAAATATAACATTCATGTTTTAACTCAAATGAAGAAACAACAGTTCCCCTTCAGGAACTCGAGCTGCGTCGAACGCTTTGGGAATGCCCCCGGCGAGACCACATTCTGACGTGAGCAACCAGGAAGCATACAAGCACATCCGGCAAATGCACATGTTAGCTTCTTGCTCTTCAGCGAGCGCGTCTGTGGTGTGTGATTGTGTATGCAAAAGCACTCAGTCAGTCAGGAGAATCTTTGTATAGAAAGTGAGTACAAAAAGCCTAAGTGTAAATCAAAATCTGTGGCGAGCGGACGGCGTTTCATATCGTGTGTTCCTCCACGCCCACGTTATCTCTCTGGTGGGGATACACACAATTTGTGCATCGTCTGTTTGGAAGCGGGGCATTCACGTGCAGCCCTCGAGGGGGCTGCCTGCCATGATTGTGAGCTTCTGCTGCTCCGTGTGCTCAGCTCCCGCCTGGCCGTCTTCAATGAAAGCAGCCAGGTTCGCGATCCTGCTGGGTCTGGCCCCGCTGTTGCTGAGGCACAGCGGTGGCTGTTATCTTGGGGATCTCAAGTGGATTTAGCAGAGGGATCCGAGACAGGCTCGTCCTTATCTCGGTCCTCACCCGCTAGATCTACGCCCCCCACTCAGGGATCGGATACTGTCGTCGAGAGGTTTCAGGAGGCGAAGAAGCAAGCTGCGGCATTCCAGCGTTTCCTCCCTCGCCACCCCCAGGTCTTTGGGACTGCTGAACGGCACGGCACGGGAAAGCTCGCCCCCTCAGATGAGGGTGCTAGAGCAGTCAGGTCGGTCGTCATCTGCTTCAGGGCAGCAAAGTGGATTCTCTAGTGACACCAGAGGCCAGTCTCGAGAGACTGGTTCCCTTAGTACACTTTCTGGCAGCGTGGAAACTTCTGCCAAATGTCATACAATGGGTCCTGCACACTGTAGAAAGAGGTTACAGAATTCAGTTCGGTTCTCGTCCACCTTACTTCAAAGGGTTATTCCTACATTAGTGGGCCCTGAGCAGGCTCTGTGATTGGAACAAGAAGCAGAAACTCTCTTGAGGAAGGAGGCCATAGAACGTGTTCCTCCTCCCGAGAGAGAATCAGGGTTCTACAGCCGTTACTTCATTGTTCCAAAGAAGGATGAGGGGTTGCGTCCAATCATAGATCTGTGTCTATTGAACCGCGCTATCAAACGATTTTGGTTCAAGATGCTCACTATCAAACAGATCGTGTCTCAAATCAGGTCAGAGGACTGGTTTGTAACGATAGATCTCAAGGACGCATACTTCCATGTATCCATCCTTCCTCAACACAGCAAGTTCCTGAGGTTTGCTTTCGGGGGCGAAGCATACCAGTATCGGGTTCTTCCATTCAGCCTGTCACTCTCACCCCGCACTTTCACGAAGTGTGTTGATGCTGCCTTGGCTCCGTTGCGACTCCAGGGCATCCGCATACTCAATTACATTGACGATTGGTTGATATTAGCTCAGTCAGAGCAGATGAATGGGTCCTGCACACTGTAGAAAGAGGTTACAGAATTCAGTTCGGTTCTCGTCCACCTTACTTCAAAGGGTTATTCCTACATTAGTGGGCCCTGAGCAGGCTCTGTGATTGGAACAAGAAGCAGAAACTCTCTTGAGGAAGGAGGCCATAGAACGTGTTCCTCCTCCCGAGAGAGAATCAGGGTTCTACAGCCGTTACTTCATTGTTCCAAAGAAGGATGAGGGGTTGCGTCCAATCATAGATCTGTGTCTATTGAACCGCGCTATCAAACGATTTTGGTTCAAGATGCTCACTATCAAACAGATCGTGTCTCAAATCAGGTCAGAGGACTGGTTTGTAACGATAGATCTCAAGGACGCATACTTCCATGTATCCATCCTTCCTCAACACAGCAAGTTCCTGAGGTTTGCTTTCGGGGGCGAAGCATACCAGTATCGGGTTCTTCCATTCAGCCTGTCACTCTCACCCCGCACTTTCACGAAGTGTGTTGATGCTGCCTTGGCTCCGTTGCGACTCCAGGGCATCCGCATACTCAATTACATCAATGATTGGTTGATATTAGCTCAGTCAGAGCAGATGGTGGCTCGGCATCGAGATGTCATCCTCGCCCATATGAAAGAGCTGGGGTTACGGCTGAACGCCAAGAAAAGTGTGCTTTCTCCACTACAGAGAACC
>NW_015636562.1:1006081-1014572 GCF_001515625.1 Sinocyclocheilus rhinocerous
TTCCTCAACACAGGAAGTTCCTGAGGTTTGCTTTCGGGGGCGAAGCATACCAGTATCGGGTTCTTCCATTCAGCCTGTCACTCTCACCCCGCACTTTCACGAAGTGTGTTGATGCTGCCTTGGCTCCGTTGCGACTCCAGGGCATCCGCATACTCAATTACATTGACGATTGGTTGATATTAGCTCAGTCAGAGCAGATGACGGCTCGGCATCGAGATGTCGTCCTTGCCTATATGAAAGAGCTCGGGTTACGGCTGAACGCCAAGAAAAGTGTGCTTTCTCCACTACATAGAACCACTTATCTGGGCATGGTGTGGGATTCAACTACGATGCAGGCACAGTTGTCTCCTGCTCGTATCGAAGCAATTCTCACAGCCGTGAGGGGAGTGAGAGAAGGCCAGTCACTCACTGTCAAACAGTTTCAGAGACTGTTGGGTCTGATGGCAGCTGCGTCCAACATGATACCTTTTGGCCTACTGTACATGAGACCCTTGCAGTGGTGGCTCTGAATCAAGGGGTTTTCCCCGAGGGGGAACCCGCTTCGCACGATCAAGGTCACGCGGCGAGGTCAATGCTTACGTGCCTTAGACATGTGGAAGAAACCTTAGTTCCTGTCTCAAGACCGTCGCTGTGGGCTCCTTGTCGTCGTGTGATGCTAACGACGGATGCCATCCTCACGGGTTGGGGAGCAGTCATGAGTGGCCATCATCTCATGTGGCACATCAACTACCTGGAGATGTTGGCCGTGTTTCGAGCTCTAAAACACTTCCTTCCAGACCTAAGGGGACATCATGTGCTTGTCCGCACAGACATCGGTGGTCTCCTACATAAATAGGCAGGGGGGTCTGCGTTCGCGCCCCCTTTACAGTCTGGCGCGCCAGGTCCTCCTGTGGGCCCAGGGAAAGCTCCTCTCACTCAGAGAAGTTTACATCCCTGGACATCTCAATCAGGGAGCAGACATCCTGTCGAGACAGGGGCTGAGGCCCGGGGAATGGAGGCTCCACTCTGAGGTGGTGGAGCTCCTTTGGAGGGAGTTCAGCCAGGCGGAAGTTGGATGCCATGGTGCAGACGTGGCCGATGCTTTATCTGTACGCATTTCCCCCGATCGCTCTGCTCCCGGGAATTCTGGAGAGAGTATGCCGGGACGGGGTCCGTCTAGTAGCCCCATTCTGGCCGGCCCGAGTATGGTTCTCGGACCTTTTGTCCCTCCTCGACGGCTCTCCGCTCGAGATTCCGATCAGGAGGGACCTCCTCACTCAGGCGGGGGGCACCATCCTTCACCCCTGCCCGGAGTTATGGAAGTTGTGGGTGTGGCCCCTGAGGGGGCACAGCTCATAGCATCCGGTCTCTCAACTGAGGTTGTTGAGACCATACTCCAGTCCAGAGCTCCCGCCACGAGGAAACTGTACGCCTTGAAGCGAAAACTTTTCACTTATTGGTGCGGACAGCGACTGCAAGACCCAGTCAACTGCCCAGTTGGTTCAGTTCTGGAGTTTCTGCAGGAGCGATTCTCCACAGGGTTATCTCCCTCCACTCTGAAGGTTTACGTGGCTGCCATAGCTGCTTACCACGCCCTTCAGGGGTGGTCAGTCATTGGAGAAACATCCATTAGTTACACATTTCCTCCGTGGCACCCGGAGGCTGAGGCCAGTACAGTGCACCAAGGTGCCCTCATGGGACCTGTCAGTGGTTCTGGAGGCTCTTTGCAAAGCTCCCTTCGAACCCATTGGTGATATCTCTGACAAGCTCCTTACGCTTAAGAAAATATTCTTACTTGCTATATCCTTGCTGAAGAGGATAGGGGTCCTTCAGGCACTCTCTGTATCATGCCTGGAGTTCGCCCCGGGCATGGCCAGGGCATTTATTTACCCGAGACCCGGGTATGTCCTTAAAGTGCCCACTTCCTCGCCGGGTCCCATTGTACTGCAAGCCTTTTGTCCTCCTCCCTTCCAGGAAGCAGGCCAGGAAAGACTCAATCTGCTCTGTCCAGTGCAAGCAATGGACGCTTACGTCCACAGAGCTGCCCAGTGGCGTAAGGCAGATCAGTTATTTGTTTGCTTTGGTCCACCTAATAAAGGGGTTCCAGCGACCAAGCAAACCCTGAGTCGGTGTGGTTGAGACCATCAGACTGGCCTATGAGTCCTCAGGCCTCCAGTCACCTATAGGGGTCAGAGCGCACTCGACTAGGGGTATGGCGGCCTCCAAAGCCTTATCAGTGGGCGTGGCCCTTCAAGATGTTTGTGCTGCTGCAGGCTGGTCCTCTCCACACACATTCATCCGTTTCTACAGCCTGGACCTGACATCTACCCCAGGGTCCCACACTCAAAAAAAAGAGAAATTATCTGGAAATTAATAAATCAAGTTATTAGCACATGTCTAATTTTAGTTGAGTTTACTCAGTTTGCTTTAGTTAATCCTACATGAAACATCTGAGTAGAGATAATATGTTTACATCATGTAGAACCTCTGTCCATGCAAGTTCATCCAAAGTGTTACAAAAACATTAGCAAGTAAGATATAACTTTTCTTTACACATATGATGTTAGTTGTTGGCAGTTTAAGGATGGTACTGTGTGTACATCATGCACTAGAACTCGCATTGGAGTTGATTTTTTTAAATTAAAGCATTTTAGACTTTATAAAGCAGGTCCTCAACCCAACCACACGCTCCACACTTCACTACAATGGTAACTCGCACAAAATACACCAATAGAAAGTCTTTTAAAATGTCCACATAATAGAGCATTAGACATTAAAAAGTTTCCCTATTATCACATTTTACTAAAACATGCATAAAATAACACTTTATTTCAACATTTTCTCTCCCCATATCCAGTCCTGTGCAAAGGATGATTGGAAGTATAAAACTTATTTTGAGGTACTTGATTGAAACATGTTCTTTTAAAATGAAAACATTGAGTTCAGCCAAAAAGCAACCATTTCCAGTCAGTTTAACAAGATGCAGTCATGTTTGAATGACAAACCTGATACATGGTGTTAAATCAAAATGAATTGTTTAAAAAAAGTGAACAGCATCAAAAAAAAATTTTTTTGAGTGCAAGTTCTCTCGTCTTGATGTACTCCCCAGATACACACCAGACAGGGCCTTGCTTGTATGGCGCAGTGGGTATTCTCGTTCCCAAAGCGATCGACGCAGCTCGAGTTCCTGAAGGGGAACATCTTGAGGTATGTAGCCATGGTTCCCCGAAGGGAACGAGATGCTGCGTCTCCCTGCCATATGCCCTGTGTCCCTGCAGGCGCTCGCTTCCGCAGAAGCAAACGTGTGCTTGCCGGATGTGCCTTTATGCTTCCTGGTTGCTCACGTCACGTGACGTCTCGCTTCTCTATTGGACTGATTTCACACATGCTTCAGAACGTGGTCTCGCGGGGGGCTATCCAAAGCGTTCGACACAGCGTCTCGTTCCCTTCGGGGAACCATGGTTACATATGTAACCTCGAAACATTTCTTAAGTCATAGTAGCACAAATGTATGCATGAACAGGTTGAAATGCATAGCATTTTGAATACTTAGATTTTAATTTAAAATGTTTGTATTTGTGACAAATATTAAATAATGTGGTCACTATTTGACACAAAGCACACTATACATTTTTAAAGGGGTCATCGGATGCCCATTTTCCACAAATTGATATGTATCTTTAGGGTCTTAATGAAAAGTCTATAACATACTATAACATTATATAACATTAAACTTTAAACATAGAACGTGAACATAAAACCCTGGGTGGATTTTTATCATTATAGGGTGGTTGTCTACACACACTGCCAAAACACATTTCAGTTCAAACAACATGTAAAAGTGAATTTTGCATCCGATGACCTCTTTAAGTACTAAATTTGCTCTTGTGAACTTGATTCTTTTTTTTTAACTATAGTGTTTTTCCTTGCATTGTTCACTGACTGCAAATGTAACTTTAAAAATATACTTTAAACTGTAACTGTTAAAAAAAAGCACTTTGATACCAGTAGTTTAAGTCTTTGGTTCTTTTAATTGTGATGATTTTGGCTCACATTTAGCAAAAACCCACCAATTCACTATCTAAACAAATTAGAATACTTCATAAGACCAATAAAAAAAAACATTTTTAGTGAATTGTTGGCCTTCTGGAAAGTATGTTAATTTACTGTACATGTACTCAATACGTGGTAGGGGCTCCTTTTGCTTTAATTACTGCCTCAAGTCGGTGTTGCATGGAGGTGATCAGTTTGTGGCACTGCTGAGGTGGTATGGAAGCCCAGGTTTCTTTGACAGTCGCCTTCAGCTCATCTGCATTTTTTGATCTCTTGTTTCTCATTTTCCTCTTTTGCACAGATGCAGATACTATAACAATCTATCGATAAACACACAGCTTGTCCTCTGTTTCTCGCTCTGCGCCGCTCTGCGGATTGAAAAAGAACGTGCTGAAAGATGGGGAGGAGCCAACCGAAGTTTGCCGCCGTTTTCATATGAAATTTAAGGGGACTGAGGCGATCACGAATTTGTGTACAGTTTATGGAACTAATCACTATAGCCCCCCTAAAAATGGTCTAGTGACGCCCATGGATGCAGGCATGTTTACATGAGTGTTTTTGTAGCCATTTTTTCTGTCAAGCACTTTACCATCTGACTAGAATGACCATTCTCTTCTTTCTCCTCATCTATTTGTTCTATTGCGATATGCCTCGGGCTGATGCTGTCATGAGGTTTACAGCAGCACACCTGCACCTGGGGTACACCTGGCCTCACTTCACTCTACCTTAACACAGCAATATATTTTAAAAGTTTTATTACAGTAGCTCCTGCTCTGTGATTGCTTTTAATTGAGCTGGTTTTAAATCTCATATAAATTAAATTTAGTCTAAAATGCCTAATTAGAAATTGACTATTTTATCCAATATTTACGTGTCAGTGATGTATTTATGTTAGGGTATCATATGTTTTGCATGAGGGCTACTGTTTTGTGTGACGCTGCCTATGTAGGATGTTTCAAATGAGCCCCTAATTAGCTTCCATTGTTGGTTAGGATGCTGTCTTAGAAATATGCTGCTTGTGTAGGCAGTAGACAGCAAGGCAGCTCACTAGTTTTTGGAAAAGGACCATTAAATGAATGTGTCAGTGGAATATTTGCTTTCAACAGAGCTTGTATTTGGATGGCATCTCATTTAGTAGAGCAGACAATTTCTTCTGTATTTACTCGTTTTTCTCCCTGTCTCTCTTTCTCTGTGAGCATGTGTGCGAGACAAGTGAGCAGTCCAATTTCTCATAATCACAACTATTTAAGAGACAGCGGAGATGATGTGAAAGTGATGGATAATGTTGCATTTGTGTACTGTATGTGTATATGAGAGAGAACATTATCGTCATAATCCTGATTGTGTATCAGTACTTCTTTATTCACACTTCATTTTTATTCAGTACTTCATTTTTACTTTCACAATCTGTATCTCCACTAGCTAGATATGATATTTTGTTAATATAATAATAATTATAAATTATTTTTATGATTATTTTTTTAGCGCACTTCTTTGGTGTTGGTGTAGAGTTTACATTGCTCAAGTGAAGAGACTGCTAACCGCAAAGACACATTTGAATTCACTGCAGAAATGCAAGACATTAAGGAATAAGCCATTCAATGCTGTTCAGTGCAGTGATTTTACTAGGTGTACTAAGTGTTAGTCTTAGGCATGGCGCGAAGCAGCAACAGTAAAATAACAACACACCAAATAAAATAGTTCAAAAAATAGTTACATGTAGTAATAGTAATCATATTTTAATTACTTTTTTATAATAATATTTGTAGAATTGTAATTGCAGGATATGTATTTGCAACTTGATATTGAAATGAAATAATTGCACTCACAATCTGTTAATATGCATTTTATCAGAAAACTTAAATGTATCTTGATTTATAAGGCAATTATGTTAAAACACTTTAGTATTAAATTACTTTAGCTGTGTCTCATTTCGAAGGCTGCACCCTCTGGAGGTTGTATTTGTCAGCCACATACGTCATTGAGGCCGTCTTATTTCAGAAAAGCAACCATTATAAAACCGTTATTCCTTGTGAGGCGTAAATTACTATAATTTCTTTCTTACTTTGGAATATAATGGTTCCTATTCTGAAATGAGCCTTGATGACTCTTTCTTACTTTGGAATATAATGGTTCCTATTCTGAAATGAGCCTTGATGACTTATGTGGCCAACAAATACGACCTCCGGAAATGAAATTATCCTTTCTTTCTCTAAATGTCCTGCATGGTATTCTTTATTTCTGTGTACTCTTCTAAATTTAGAAACCTGGCTGAGAGAGCGTTAGCCCACACAATGCAGGGCTCTTCTGCCTTTGTAGAGCCCGGAGGTCCCTGCGCCCTTTTCAGAAACATGGGGGCAGATAAAGCCCACCCCTTATTTGCCATTTGCCCCTTGGAAACAAGAGGGCAGAGTCACATGTGAAGAGTGTGCTAGTCCTCTAGCACGCAGACCTGAGAACAGCTGTGTGAGTGTGTACCTCCATATACGTCAAATCATTGGTGTAATGACTTGTGCATGTGAAATTAATACTTTATGCTAATGTCTCTGTGTGCCTGCAGAAATCACAAACACTGCACGCAAACACTGACTCTGTATATGCACAATACAAGCCACAAAATTAGCAAACGTATTTAAGTAGATAAATAAATAATGCATAGTCAAGTAGATATATAAATAATATTGGTCACGTAGCACATAATGTATTATTATATTAAATTTATGCAGTCTGTATATTAATAATTCAGAAATTCAATGTAATGATGGTTGTAGCTTTTGACTTGTTATTTTGAAGATGATATTTCAGACAATCACTGATGGAAAGGATGGCCCCATGATTAACCTCAATTAAAGTGCCCAGGTTCTCAGAGCAGTGATGAATTATGACCAATTCAAAGGTCACCCCTTATTGTGGGACTGAACCTTTTGAACTTTCACTTAGCAGCTGAGATCTTTAAAGAGGTTCAACTAAAAAAAGACAAAGTTATGACACATAAAGGAGCATTACACAAAAATGTTTCATCTAAAATATATTATGCAGCACAATAATCATATTTGATGTTTAATGTAGATTAATAAGGAGGGGATTTTAAGCCAGTTAGAATTTACAGTGGGTGAGGATAACCAGCAAAAATACAGCAGAAATACTGTAGAAACAAATGTATCAATAAAATGTCCATTTGCTGGTTAGAACAAAAATGTGTCAGTAAGGTTTAAAACTGATATTTAAATTTCATTAACAAATTATATTGTATGCTTAATAAGCAATATTCCCTGAGGGGACTATTAAGGGACACCCAGTATAACTGATTTCAGGTTTTGCAATTGTTTGGGGACTTTTGTTCCCAAAAGTGTCGAACACACACACACACACACACACACACACACACACTCTTCAGTTCTTATCTTTCACTGAGAAGCACCACTGTCATCTTTCCATGTCTGCAGATGCGCACACGCACATACACAGAGACACACAGTGTTGTGGCCATGGGGGACAACTAGTTCCAGCTGTATTCAAAGCTACGGTGATTTGTCAGGGCATCAGCTACAATAAAAATGAAACCTGAAGTGAGCATGAGAGAGTCTGCTGAGCTTTAGTTGTTAGCATTTGAATCATATTTGATGTTTAATGTAGATTAATAAGGAGGGGATTTTAAGCAGATGCGCACACGCACATACACAGAGACACACAGTGTTGTGGCCATGGGGGACAACTAGTTCCAGCTGTATTCAAAGCTACGGTGATTTGTCAGGGCATCAGCTACAATAAAAATGAAACCTGAAGTGAGCATGAGAGAGTCTGCTGAGCTTTAGTTGTTAGCATTTGATGTTTGCTCTGCTCACCTATGTGTGCAATAATGTTACAACATGAATTTGGACACAGTTTTGAATCAACAACAAACCTGTTTCTGGCCTACAATTTACAATTGTTAAACTGAGCCTGCTGCATCATCTGGCATGCATGTTACATAACACATTTTCTGCTTTTGTAATAATTAGTGGTGTTTTCTAAGGCAAGCATCACGGTTACTTTAGCTCATACTTAGGGATATATTTAAAACCTATTGCATGGTAGATACATTGCTAAACACTTCATTGTTGCTATGTCTTTGGTTTGTTGTGATATGCCAGCCTGGTCTCATGTTTATACGTAGTAATACATATTAATACGTAACATTTACAAGCACAAAACGTACACTTTTGTACGTTTTTATTAATGCTAAAACGTATGCATGTGCCCTTATGTCTTGCAAACCTAACCATGGGTTTTTGATGATGTATTGAACTTCTTGTTGCAAATTTTACTGGTTTATTAAGTCACGCATCTTTCTGTGACCAAAAAAAAAATGTTGATAGAAAATAAAGCTTACATGTATGTGTGTGTGTGTATATATGTACAGTATATATAATGGTGTGTGTGTATGTATATATATATATATACATATATATATATATAT
>NW_015636562.1:1014659-1031201 GCF_001515625.1 Sinocyclocheilus rhinocerous
AGTCATCTTTTTTTATTTTTCTTTAAGGCTGGTTATCTTTTTTATTTGTTTTTATTTTTATTTTTGATTACATAAAAATTAAGATTAGTCTAAGTTTAAGTTGACTAGTTGGTCAAACTAGTTCTTAAGTCACTGTCATAACATAGAGGCTAAGTTTTTTGCAACTGGCCCCTGAACTGCAGCTACTTTGACTTTTTGAACTACTGCTTGGGAAAGCAGCCCTCTGGCAACCACAACACCATAGAAACTACATTAAAACATGCTAAGAACCCTAGAACTGTAGAATACCTTAACAAGCCACCCAGAACAGTGCTTTGCAAAGGCACAACTCGCGTGGTCTGAAAATATGTGTGTATTTGTATATATATATATATATATATATATATATATATATGTATTTTGTGAATAAAGTCGCAGAATTGTGAAATTAAACTCATATATATATATATATATATATATATGTATTATGTTTGGTATTATGCAAGTATGTGATGTAATTCAATGATGCAACACTTGTTGTGTTTGTTGCATTGACTGTATGATGTAAAAACATTTTAAAGCTTAGAAAGCATCAGTAGGCCCGAGCTATAGTTCATCCTCCCTCTGTGTTTCCTACTGTCTGGCAGCTCTAAGTCTCATGTTTTTTGAGTCCTCTCTGTGTGGTTCCCACATTTACCTGTTAACCTTTAACCTCTCCCAGCATGGCAAGCTTGCTTTAAGGTGATAAATATTCCACTGATTGCCGTCTAGCGTGTCTATGTTTCAGAACATTTATAGACAGGGAAGATAGTGAAGTAAACAGTGCTTTCCACAGTTTATCTCAAGCATGTACTATAAGACAGAGGTTTGTCATCCTGTTCACATGAATTATGTTGGCTTGACAAAGCCAATATTCTGTTCTACTATTAAAACATTATTTTTCCCCTTTATTTGAAACCAAAAATTTTAATTTTAAAATTGTAACTCCTTTCTCCTAGGTCTTTGAATCTAAATCCACCAAAGTCAGCACAGACATTGAGACTATTCTAACTAAGTGTCTAATTGTTTTAGTGGTTTGGAATTCCGGTGTAAGTGGTGTATTCGTGAAATTAAAACATATATAAATAGTATATATATATATATATATATATATAGATAGATAGATAGATACAGTATATATATAAATCTCAATCTGACATAATGGCATCATCACACGGTGCAGCTGATTGGTTCTTTTTGCATCAGCAGCTAATGAACTAGATGCTCATTATTCAAACACTTAGCTAGCGCTTGCAGTAGCAGTTGCAGCACGCTTCAGAAACCCTCCACCTTCCCCAGCTCCACCGGTATGGCTCTGCTACGGGGGGTGATTCATGTATGCTATATGTGCAAAAAAAAAAAAAAAAAGTTTTTTTATAAGAAGATTTTCTTATATTTGCTTGTCAAGAGTTATTCTGTGGAGTTATTCTGGTGCAACTTCACAACCATTTTTTTGCTGGTTTTGTGTTTTACTCTAAAATAATTGTAAAATTCTGCACACAGTTTACAAATGGTCGCTAGATTTAAAACTAATGCACAATTTGTTGTAATGTCCTATCTCACAAGAGCGCACACTAGAAGTGACGGTGATGGATGCTGACCGCACATTAGCTATGATATGGGGTTTTTGTCGCAGATTTAAAACATGAAAGGGTGACGAGCTTCAGCGTTTGGCTTTAGCTGCATTCTTGTCAGTGGATGGAAGGGTTTGGATGGAAGGAGACAGGACAAAAACAAAGAGGCTGCTGGGATAGACACCGCTCACGTCTCTGCCTTGCTGCTGACAGCAGAGATAATGGCCAATAAGGCAGTGCGCCATTCTAAATGAATGATTGGCTCCCAGTACAGTCAGTCATGCTCCAGGGAGCTCTGCTTCACCGTCAAGGCCAGAAGTGGGAGGGGTGTAGGGTTGGTGGGGGGTGTCTGGGGGCAGAGACAGTCAGAGACAGAGAGAAGCTGTAAGGAGGGTTTGGTCTGATGCAGTGGCATGAGATGGACTTCTGAAATGAGGAAGAAATGTCCCCTCTCTACATAATCCAATGTAAATTAATGTTTAATTTGTTGTTTACATGGTTTCCAGAATATGGAAGAGCATTCAACGTGTTAAACAATTAATGCACGTCTTCAACCTGCATGTAAATACCGTAATAAGGGATTTTCCTAGCATCTTCACAATTCAAGCTTAATTTGCAAGTCATCCAGGCCTATTACTACAGGCAATGTGCCAAATTACATTATCAAAAGCAGCGGCACTGAATGAGTAAGGAGCTGTTCACACAAGATGCATTCTTGCATTCAAAATCAGCTAGAGGAGCACAGCAGAACTGAAAAAGCATTTGTGTTGATATGTGTTTTCAAGGTTCTAAAACATTTTTTTTAATTTGACACAGCGACTGTAGATGTACACGTATATATTTCAGTCCAAGCGTTGCTTGCATGGCAGCACAGAATTCTGCATCCTTGATCTGTTTTTGCTGCTCTATAAGAATTGTACAATAAAGGGTTCTATGTATTTTTGCTTTACTGTTTATTGGTTTTATTTGTTGATTAAATATCTGTCATGTATAGCACCCATATATTTCTAAGAATTACATTTGACTGTTGGACGTGATGCAGGTTATGCAATACATTTTTTATGCAATAAATTTTTGGCAGTAGGACTTTTTTGCAGCCTGAAATAACATTGCACTAGTTGCAGACTCTTGTGCTGGTAGAATTTTAATTTGACTTCAAATGTGTGCTAGCATCATCAGCCCACTTGACCTTGAGTAATATTTTACAGCGGCACTAAGTGGGCAGTTTGGACTGATTTATGTAACAGTCACTACAGATTCATTTTTCGCATGAATTGCTGCTACAACACATTCATGTTTCACCACTTTACTACTTTAGACGATCCTGTTTGAGGTTTGGTCATCACTGGATCCTAAGGAAAGTGTGTTAACGGACTGAAATCTTTGCTATCGGTCTTACACCGAGCTTGACCATTGCTGCATGGCTCCCAGCTCTCTGCATCACTGCCTCTTTTGAGGGGATTAGACTCCAGGGACCCTTGCACATCCCCACCCTACCCCTGTCAGCCGTACGTTCATCATTCACCGTGCAAACCACCACCCCCGACACCTGTCGAATGGCAGAGCTCAGCTGGGCAGGTGGGCTGCTTGCCTCTAACCAACCAGATGACAGTGGGGTGATGAGCTATCAGAGCAGAATGCTGCACTAAAGGCAGCACTGCAATAATATGACATCAGAGTTGAACAGAGCTCATCACCATAAAGAGAATATTTTTGACATTGTGTCTGCTTAAAGGGGAAGCAATAATTTTTTCGATCATTTTTTCACATAAAAGCGAAAATCACCCTCTTGTTGTTCCATCTTTCTTTCATGGAAAAAGTAAGAAAAAAAAAAAGAAGTATCATAAAAGTGATCCATATGATGAAGTCATTTTGGATAAAAGCATCTGCCAGATGAAATTAAAAGTAGTGTTAATCTTATTTAATGGTCCTGAGTTAATTTAATGTTTAAAAAAAAGATTAATAAACTGTAACAAATGTACTGCTTATTGTTAATGTTAGTTAATGTGCTAATAGGACCTTAATGCGTTACCAAATAGTGATGTATGTAATTTTTTTTAGCTATTCATTGTCTCCCAGCCGTACTAGAGTGTGTAATTTTAAAGGGGTCATATGATGCCAATTTTCCACAAGTTGATATGATTCTTTAGGGTCTTAATGAAAAGTCTGTAATATAGTTTGGTTAAAAATTCTCAATGGTAGTGTAAAAACACCTTTTTTTACCCTGTCAAAAACAGCTCTTTTCAGATCAAGTCGTTTTTGTAGCATTTCCCTTTAAATGTTAATTAGCTCTGCTGACCCCGCCCCTCTCTTCCGAGCTGCTCTCAGAGAGACTGTTTACTTTAGCCGCATTCATCGTGAAACTTGCTAATTAGCACATTATTAGGAAAGGCGATTTGCAAAGATTCATTACAAAACATACTCACTTCTTCTGTAGATGAGGCTGGATCATGAATGATTCGCCCGAACATAGACGAATTTAGGCAGATCGGGGAGCATTCCCTTCAGAAACAAACGAAATCCACTGTTCGTTGTTCGAGTTCAGCGGCTCAGATGTCAGGAATAAATGACGACTGCTATGTTCATTATTACATCCAACAACAGAACACCTCAATCGCTTGTTAGGAGTCATTCTTGTCTACATCTGCTCCGGCGGTGAAACAATGGCGGACTGATGACAGCTCACTCAGGGCGGGTCTGAGGTAAGACACCAGTCCAGTCTGTGCTGAAACGCTACTGTCAATCAAACTATCGTGAGATTAAAAAAAAAAAAACACTGGGGGGATTTTTATCATTATAGGGTGGTTGTGTACACACACTGCCAACACACATTTCAGTTCAAACAACTTGTAAAAGTGCATGTAGCATCCTATGACCCCTTTAAATACAGACACCAAAGGCTCTGTTCTAATGTTTTCTCACACTAACCGGAACCCTCAACTCATGAGCGTGTCATCAGAGATGTTAGCAGTTTTTTTACGGTTGAATTTGACACAACAAATCACGGCCAGCATCATTGCTTTCTGCCTCTTACACATCTTGTTTTCCACTAGGGTTGCATTAGCTGGCAGGTTGGTGTACGGTCACCCTTGAGACCTGCACACTCTCGTTCACAGCACACCATTTTTGCACATGACTGATGCTAAGCTCGCTCTTTCCGGTCCTGATTCATCAGCATGTAGGAGGCTTCCAGAATCGCTTAACACTCTTAAGTCGTGCTCCGGCATTGTCATGCAGAAATTAGCCTTCTATTTTTAGCTTGATATCTGCAGTGCGTTGTGTTAGAGGATGCTGGATGCAGTTTGGAGGCACGGTGGGGCACGTTACACCGCTGGCTGCTGCCACTGCGGATTCTTCACGCCACATTACCGAAGCCAGTAGCGGGCCTGCTTCCTAGATGACTAAATCTGTAGCAGCATTAAGGGTGCAAAAACAACCCTCCGACAGACTGAAAACGCATCCTGACAAAGAGCTTCAAATGGTGACTTCTTTTGGATGGAATATACTGTATGTTTTGTACAGATCGATGATATGTGTCTGCTGAAGCCACAAGATTTTAACTCATGTTTAATGAAGAACTACACTAACCATAATTCTGAAGAGCCACCAATCAGAGTCGATGTCAGTGTTACCATGGAAACAATACGCCCACTCTGGGAAAGCTTTACAAATGACATAAGTCCCGCTACAGTCTTAAACTACCTAGGTACAGTATTTGAATATAACCAAATAATTTGCAATAAACATGCTTTCATTCAGTTTTTAATGTTTTGAAGAGGTCTCTTCTGCTCACCAACCTTGTATTTATTTGATGAAAAATAGAGTAAAAAAGTAATATTGTTAAATATTATTACAGTTTTTGCAGACAATAACTGTTTTCTATTTTAATGTATTTTAAAGTGTATTTTTTTTCCTGTACAGGCAAAGCTAACTTTTCAACAGCCATTACTTCAGTCAGTGTCATGTCATCCTAAAGAAATCATTCTAATATACTGATTTTTTGCTTACAACACATTTCTTATTGTTATCAGTGTTGAACATATTTGTGGTCTAATATTTTTGTGAAATACCTCTGTAGTCTGGAACAGAGGTGGACAAAGAACACAACTCCATTACTTGAGTGAAAGTACAGATGCTGCTGGTCAAATATTACTCCATTACAAGTGAAAGTTGTAAAGCCAGATTTTTACTTAAGTAAAAGTACAGAATACTTGCTTTTAAAAGTACTTTTTTTTATGTCAATGCACTGTTTTGTTATTGTTGTATGTAATAACTTATGCCTCTGAAGCATGAATGAAGAGTTTATGGAATGGTGAAAACCTAGAAACTAAACAAGTGAGTTGACCAAAAATTAAAAAAAAAATATAAAAAATAACAGCCCTACTCCCACCCCAACAAAAGCAGCATGGTAGTGATCTCACACAGCTCTGGCAGTGTGTGCACACATCTACGTGTAGCCATTCATCCACATTTGAACCAAGTGGACAGTGAAATTGCTGTAAATACAGACTGATAAGAAAAAAAGAATCAAACCTTCTTTAAAACCCAGCAACACAACTGTAGCTGTATAACTTTACAACAGCAACACTGCTTTAACAAAAAAGCGAAACAGCAAGATTTAATTGACATCAAAACAAAAATGTAAAAAATGCTCTCTAATCGCTTTCGCGGTACTTTGATTTCATGCACAGAATGGTCTGTGCAGTGCTGCTTCAAGTCAAACGCCTACTGTGCTTTGTTAGGAGACGCACAACCGTTTTTCTGTGGCTTTATAGGTAATAGTTTCATTTACACAATTTTGCAAAATCAAGCAATATTGTGTCTAATAAATACCACAATAGTAACTTCTTATTATTAAATTGTTGTAAATAAATATCACATTTGCAACTGGTCAGTGTTCAGAAAATGCTTGGAAATATCTTCATGTAACCCTACAAGAGTGATTACTTATAGACTGTCTGGAAAAAAAGTCACGTTTTAGAGAAGAAGAAAAAAATCACCCACTGACTTTCAAAGCTGCTACATAGTAACGACTTTCTACTTCGAGGGTCTTGACAGAAATGTAGTGGAGTGAAAAGTACGATATTTGTCTTTCAAATGTAGTGAAGTTAAAGTCATAAGTTTCCAGAAAAAAATAATACTCAAGTAAAGTACAGATACTTAAAAAGTGTACTTAAGTACAGTAATCAAGTAAATGTACTTCATTATTGTCCACCTCCGGTCTGGAAACAAGGTTATTAAAAAATGGTCACCGTTGCACTTTTTTAAGGACACTTTTGTGTCAAGACAGTGGTGAGATCACTGCAAGAAGATGAGAGTGTGGGAAAATGTTGGGAAATGTTGCAAGTCAAATTCAAACTTTCATTAGTTCAGAATCAGAAACACAAGCCATTAATTTGACCTCCTTGTTCAGGGTTTTTCAGGGTGAAAGAGCTCTCCCTGGTGGTAGCAGGGTCATCCCTGTGCAAGGAATGACTTTAGTGCTGCCAAGCCAAATGTCAGTGCTGACACGGATCAGGGACATGTAAATGAGGTAGCTAATTGCCTCCATTGGATTTTGAAATCAAAGCTCGGTACACTGAGATGCAAACGGAGCAGTGGAGAAAATTAAACTTCCCCTGCAAGTGACAATCAATGTAAAATGAACAGAATGCAAAGCAAGCACTGTTTCTTTCTCTTCCACTTTAGCAGATCATTATTCTATTTCAAATACTGCAGGAATGTGTTGATCTGCCTGGTGAGGAAATTCAACATCGATTTACTCTATCAATAACCCGATTGCATTCATTAATTGAAACAGGTAATAAAGCTAATATTTGCCTTGCTCCTGTGTACTGTAAAAGATTGCTTTGATTTTACAATATTTAACAGGATTTATTGCAAAAATAAATAAATAAAATGTTATAGAACACAATCTGTTATTAAAATAACATTTTGTTCATAAAAAAAAGAACTGAATGCATTGCAAGTTCTATTTCAGCACATTATATATTGCCTAAAATTATTTATTTATTTATTTTAGGTAAGTCACGATTCCCATGCAGTCTTAAGGCAACTGACCACCTCTGCACGTAGACGTGTCTCAGTGGAAATAACTTGTGTAAGAGCTCTCTGAGTAAGTGACATCGGATCAGGCCCTCTGTAGATGACCCTGATAAGGCTGAGTTGAGATGTAACTGTGATACAGGATTGCTGGAGAGACTCTGTCCCGCCTGGAGACCCTGTGAGATCACATGAGATCAGACGTTAAGAGAGACTGCTATGGAAAAACAGCAAGTTACTGATACGTGTGTTGACCCATCAAAGCTATGGGGAAATCTAACATCAAGTGTGGCCCTTATGAGAATATTCAGATTATTTATTTTTGCAGCTTTCACTAAGCAAATATGAGAGAATTAATTTCCCTCAGTACCTCTGAATCAATAAGTTATTGCTTTTAATATTTATTCTGCACAACCTTGCATCTCCTTCATGCGGTAAAAATTTAGTCAAAGTAATAACACCATGTTTCAAAGATATTGGAAATCCATATATGGTTAGGCCGATTTGTAATGTACTTTATTACCTTAGAGGAAACATCCTTCATGTCTGTTGTGTGTGTTTGGCTGTGTTGCTGAAGCTCAAAAAAACAAAACAAAAACAAAACACATTTTTAACAATCATCAATTTTTTGTCAAGTGACTCATTATGTAGACCACTGTAGGCTAGTTAACTGCTAATCAAAACCTGTTATGCAAATAAGCATGTCCATTTAATATCGTAAGTAGGGCTGTAGCTATCGATTATTTTAGTAATCGAGTATTCTACAGATTATTCCATCGATTAATCGAGTAATCAGATAAGAAGTCATTTTTCTTTATTAAAGAGCAATACTAGATACACAAGAGAAAATAAGATAGGTATCTTAAAATAAACAACTAATTTGTTTCCTTTTTAGAAAAATAAATATTTTTACTGCTGAAATTGCATACATTAAAGGGGTCATATGATGCGATTTCAATTTTTCCTTTCTCTTTGGAGTGTTACAAGCTCTTGGTGCATAAAGAAGATCTGTAAAGTTGCAAAGACTAAAGTCTCAAATCCAAAGAGATATTCTTTATAAAAGTTAAGAGTTAACCACGCCTACCTAAAACGGCTCGTTCTAACACGCGAAACTACTTTGTTTGGTCTTCCAAAAAAGGACTAGAAATCAGTGGTTATGTTGTATTTACAACACTGTTCCAGAACACAGTATGTGAGGGGCGTAACATTTCCGTCTCACGCTTGAGGTATTCGGCCAATCACAATGCATTGGATAGCTGGCCAATCACAGCACACCTCGCTTTTCAGACCGATGAGCTTTGTAAAAATCGACGCGTTTCAAAAAGGCGGGGCATAGCGGAGAAACAATAATGTACAGTATGTGGAAAATAATGTGTTTTTTTTACTTTAAACCGCATAAACACATTTCATTACACCAAATACACAAAATAATGTACTTTTTAGCAGCATCATATGACCCCTTTAATTACCGTTAAAACTAAACCCATACAAATGCATAAATAATATTTTGTTATTTTAAACATGAAACATTGAATTCTGATATTTACAATTATTTTAAAAATGAAAATATACTTTAAATGTGAAATTAAAACTGGCAGTAGGTGACAGCAAGTCACTGTTAATAAGTGAGTAATTTCGACTGAACCGAATCATTTGAACGGTTGATTCATTCAGGAACGAAACGCCGTCATGTTGCTCAAAGACGCAAAACAGCGCTGTGGCTTTGTTTGAAATTATTTTTTGTTGGCGAAATAGAGCACTACATGCAATATGGTGTCTAAAACGTAAATATCTTATTCTTAAACTTGTTTATTGAACTGTTGCATAAAATCAGTAACACATTTGTAATCATGCTTATTTTTAGAGGTGAAAACTGGCACTCTTCGTGTGATACTGACAAACTTTCTTTCTGTGGTATTTTTATGCATAACTGTATGGGGAGTGTGTGTGTGTGTGTGTGTGTGTGTCACAGAGAGAGAATGAGACGATCAACATGAATGGCGCTTAGTCTTTTACAAAACATATCAAACTTAGGGACATCATAACTAGCCACCATATTGATTTACGGTCTTCGGTGCGTTCCAAACAGGATATATCGCCCTCCGAAGGGCACTTCGGAGTGAAAACAATCATGGCCGTCATATTGAAGAGTCGTTCCAAACCGAAGTGCTCAAAACTGGCCACTTCAAAGGGGCCCTTCAGAATGAAGGATTTCGAAGGGTACAACTGATGGACACTTCGGGTTCCCATGATCCTTTGCGCAGATTCTTTGCATGATGACGGCAGCGTTTATCGGGTTGTGCGTCAGTAATAATGGTCCATGGGGAAACACAGTGTTCCGTGTGTAGTTACAGTAAATGGACTAAACGAAGCCTCGAGGCAAATAATTTGCATCGATGATTTTTTGTATTCGAGTTACTCGAGGAATCGTTTCAGCCCTAATCATAAACTTTTGCTTGTGTGGTTGGTTGTGTTGGCCTTGTGAAACAGGTGAATTAATAATCTTGTGAATACTAAAGCTGCCCAGTTTGAAAATTATTTTGTAGAAGGCGAAATGTGCAACACTATGGTACTAGATGGAATTGCTGATTAATGCTGTGAACCAAATGGTATAAATCCACCTCTGAAGGGCACTTCGTAGCGAGAACAGTCATGCTATACTAAAGGGTCATTCCAAACTAAAGCCACATCAAATGGTCCTTCGGAATGAAGGATTTTAAAGAAACACTTTGTGCAATGATTGAATGAGTGCACAGGTTGAATTGCATGGCAAAGGCACTTCCTTAATTGGTTGGCAAGGTGACAAAGAAGTGCATTCCAAGGGATAGTTTTTTGGGCCCCTACACCCTTCATCACTTCGAAGCTCTCACTCTGGAGGGTAAACCCTTCAAAGGGATTATGATATAGGGATGAGCCCTTCAGAATGAAATGCAATAATAATCACCTCCTGTATTCCACTGATTGGACAAACAGATTGGTTGAGCCAATGCTGCTTGTTGGACCAGCCAGGATGCTCAGCCAAATGAAGCAAAAGCTGTGCCTAAAATGTTATACTGTATAAAGTATTTTCTATGAATGTGTGTAGTATACAGTAAATGCAATCTGGATGTACTATGTAGAAGGAAAGTAGACATTCAAACACAGGGAATGTTTTGAAATCCACATACTAATGCCAGGATTACGCTTCTCTGCATATTAAACTGGACTAGGAGAAAGTATTTTAAGTACTTTCACCTTTAATCCACCCATCCATCCATTCTTCAAACCGCTTACCCTATACAGGGTCATCGGAATGCTGGAGTCTGTGTTTCACCTTTAATGATAATCTAATATTGATTGTGTCAGCCAAAGTGTACATATAGCAATAATGAGGTAGATAAGGATTTGTGTATTCGTATATTCAACAATTTATTAAATGTAATGGTAAAACAATTGTGAATTAAACTGTCTGAGAAGCTATGAAGCTCTGACTCCAGCTTGTCTCAACACACCTGTCTAGACGTTTCTAGTAAACATATGCACCTTGATTAGATCTAGGCACAACATAGAGCAAAAGTGAATTCGTGGCGACATCCAATCCAAATTTAAAATCTGTTTTATAATTGTTCCTTGAGCTTGATTTGCTTACTCAGGCTTTCATTGTTTCATCGTAGCTTAATATACACATCCTTCACAACAAGCTTCTCTTACCCTCTCCTCTTCATCTCAGTTTTATCTTAAGCTTTCCATTTCGTTTTTTTTCCTTTCTCTCTCTCTGTCACTCCCACAACCCCATCTTACTTCTCTGCTTTCTTCCTATCCTGTTTTCACTTGTTCTCTCTCCTCCCTTTCCTTTCTGTCCCTGTAATTTGCTCAGAGGGGAGCTGACAGTGAGTTCTGATACATCCTTTGGCAAGCCGAAATTCTAGGGGAAGAGAACAGTTAGCATGAAAGAAACAAGCCCTCGCAGATTTATAAAGACATTTGCCATTGTTCTTCCTTTACTGCAGGGTAATTTGCAAATAGCAATGTCACACTTCAAATGTTGGATACGGAAATGAGCTTCCTCTGCCAAGAGGCACTGGGAATCAAATCATGAAAAGCACTTGAGGCCTCATCAGCAGGACATTTCCAAATAAAATATAAAGAAAACTTCCAGAAAGGTTATTTCTTAAATGGTTACATCAAACACAACTCTCTCTGATTCCTTATTCAGACAGAATTTGAGGTGAAATTGAAGGGTCTTTGCAAGGGAGCACCGATGTGAATCCATGGTATGCTGCTTCACCTCAGTGCTCTGACAAAGCTCCCACAATTCCATTCTGTCTGCATCTACCTCAGAAAGTCACTTCAGGGAAATCTTGGTTTTAACACTGACAGAACTTTTTACTTGTCTGTGACAGAATGATAATTTTTAATGTTCATTGTTCAAAGAACAACATCAATGTTAATTTTACCCATTTTCAAGTTCACTTATTGAAAAAAAATTAACATTGTAATTTTTTTCTTGATTGTTTTCAGCACGCGAGGACAACGTGGCGACATTCCGGGGTTCGGAGTACTTCTGCTATGACTTGTCTCAGAATCCTATCCAGAGTAGCAGTGATGAGATCACTCTGTCCTTCAAAACTTGGCAACGCAACGGTCTCATCCTCCACACGGGCAAGTCGGCTGACTACGTTAACCTAGCGCTGAAAGACGGTGCCGTTTCGTTGGTCATCAACCTGGGCTCAGGAGCCTTCGAGGCTATCGTTGAGCCTGTCAATGGAAAGTTCAATGACAACGCCTGGCATGACATCAAAGTGACACGCAACCTGAGACAGGTAATCACTAGACGACGGCTGCTCTTAAGACTACTCACAGCTAGCTGGAGAACTAGTTAATGTTCTAATTCAAATATAATTATGTTGCAGCTGGTTTATAATAAGATTTTTTTTTTTGGAACTGTCACTATTTAATTAAGACTGAATTTAGTTGCATTGAAATTTGTTAACTAGTTTCCTAATAATGAAGGAGTATGTTCCCTGCTGAAAAAAACAATAGATACCATCACAAAATGTGTAATGGTTTTACTGGTTATAATGAGACTTGTAATGGACCCTGTGTGTCTCTACTGGTAATTGGTCACCTTCTATTGGTGGCTTGTTAAAACCAATAAATCCTAATGGAATATGTCCCAAAACACAGTACAGAAAACAATTTTTTAATGGTTTAAAGTTGATGGTTTGTAATGTTTGTAATGGTATTTGTAGTGGAAACCATTCAAATTTTCTGTGATGGTTTTATTGTTTTTTTTTCAGTAGGGTTCTTGTTTCCTCCTGTGTTTTCAAACCTTAAAGTCTTTTATCTCTTTTACTTGACATGGTTTAACACTCAAGGGCATCAGAAAACTCAAAGCTTGACTTCAAATCCTTTCAGTCTATGCTCCAAAGCTCTACAAGTGTCAGCTAACTTTCAAAGTTTTATCTTAGCAATCACCTTTTAGACAGTGGTCGACAGTTATTTCCCTTTAACGTTTACATTTAAGCAAGGTACTTGGAGGTCTGACTAAGCCAGCAGTTTGTTTAGAACAAATAGCTTTGCAGTGAATCTTAAATACAGTTCTTAACTGAAGAGACCAGGACCCTCATTTATAAAGATTCACCTAATCATTTTAAATGTATACATACAATAATGTCCTAAATGTTTCTATAAACTCTTTACAAAACATCTGCATGCATGAAAACTTGTTCCTAAATCCATTTGTTTTGTTATTGCAAATAATATTAATATTGTGCAGACCTAAAAAGGAAATTTAATTCAGAAAGACAATAAAAAGCATAAAAGTCTACATGACATCAAAGTGACACGCAACCTGAGACAGGTAATCACTAGACGACGGCTGCTCTTAAGACTACTCACAGCTAGCTGGAGAACTAGTTAATGTTCTAATTCAAATATAATTATGTTGCAGCTGGTTTATAATAAGATTTTTTTTTTTGGAACTGTCACTATTTAATTAAGACTGAATTTAGTTGCATTGAAATTTGTTAACTAGTTTCCTAATAATGAAGGAGTATGTTCCCTGCTGAAAAAAACAATAGATACCATCACAAAATGTGTAATGGTTTTACTGGTTATAATGAGACTTGTAATGGACCCTGTGTGTCTCTACTGGTAATTGGTCACCTTCTATTGGTGGCTTGTTAAAACCAATAAATCCTAATGGAATATGTCCCAAAACACAGTACAGAAAACAATTTTTTAATGGTTTAAAGTTGATGGTTTGTAATGTTTGTAATGGTATTTGTAGTGGAAACCATTAAAATTTTCTGTGATGGTTTTATTGTTTTTTTTTCAGTAGGGTTCTTGTTTCCTCCTGTGTTTTCAAACCTTAAAGTCTTTTATCTCTTTTACTTGACATGGTTTAACACTCAAGGGCATCAGAAAACTCAAAGCTTGACTTCAAATCCTTTCAGTCTATGCTCCAAAGCTCTACAAGTGTCAGCTAACTTTCAAAGTTTTATCTTAGCAATCACCTTTTAGACAGTGGTCGACAGTTATTTCCCTTTAACGTTTACATTTAAGCAAGGTACTTGGAGGTCTGACTAAGCCAGCAGTTTGTTTAGAACAAATAGCTTTGCAGTGAATCTTAAATACAGTTCTTAACTGAAGAGACCAGGACCCTCATTTATAAAGATTCACCTAATCATTTTAAATGTATACATACAATAATGTCCTAAATGTTTCTATAAACTCTTTACAAAACATCTGCATGCATGAAAACTTGTTCCTAAATCCATTTGTTTTGTTATTGCAAATAATATTAATATTGTGCAGACCTAAAAAGGAAATTTAATTCAGAAAGACAATAAAAAGCATAAAAGTCTAATAAAAACAACGGTTGCAGCCTAACTTTTTCAACTTAACCTAATCAGTAATACAATTTGAAATCACATTGTCATAAAACTTTCAAGGAAGCGCTTTTAGTACTAGTTGTTTTAGCCTGCCATTTTTTAAAAACATTATTTCTTAAAATATTACCCAAAAATCATTATTCTCCTTGCTCAAAGTTTGAGCAAACATGCTTTACTGTGTAGCAGTAGCATTTTTTACTGCAAATTGCATGTTAACTTAATGACTAATGAAAACAGTAATTAGGGTATTAAAGGTGCAATAGGTGATTGTCTTCAGAAACATTATTTGTTATGCTGGTTGAAAGTCTCTTCACATGCAATCATTAAGTTAAGTGGTCTACATGTATTTATCTGTATTTATATATTCTGTGGAAGGCATAGGACCAAGACATGTTCGTCCAAAAAAAACGCTCGGCCCCGAGTGTTTTAATTGGCTTTCCAACCTGTCTGTCAACATAAGTATTTGCATACCTCTGCGCACCCGGTTCGCGCAGACAGGATACGTCATCAGCGTGTTCACACATACTGTGCAGACAGAGCGAGAATGGCAGACAAACATCAACAACCCGATCTTCCTTCCTGGTATTGTAGTACTTTTACTAACTGTACTATAAAGTTTTCTCACCGGTGAATGAAACATGATGTAGCCTAGCAGTTCCCAATTCTAGTCCTCGCGCCCCCGCGCTCTGCATATTTTGCATGTTTCACTTAGTTAACACACCCGATTCAGATGACCAGCTCGTTAGAAGTGAGCTACGTGCATGAACTGTGTTCTGATCGATATGATCCCTACACAGTGTTCATTGCTCCCTACTCCCTGAGCAGGAGAAATCCGTTGAAGTTTACTTAACTTCTCATTCACGGATTTGCGCTGCGCAGCGTCTGGATCTGTTTTTATACAGTCTATGGTCTGGATGCGAGGGTACGAAGACTGGAATTGGGAACCGCTGATGTAGCCTATTGTAATGTTGTCTCTGGTATTCTGGTCTGTGAGCGTTAATGCGTTCAGGGGGCGTGCCTTTGGACGGCGATTGCAGGGAGGATGGGACGTTCGCTTTCAGTGCTATCAGGCTAAAGTTAGCATTTTCCAAGATCTCCTACTGCACCTTTAAATATGCTTATAATAATCTTAAAATTATTAACATTTTCATCATTAATAAAATTTTTAATAGCTTAACATTGTTAGATAAGTTTTCCCTTTTGAACTGAAATCTAAATCTCGATTTGTCACTTTTAAAGTGGAATAAAATCAATAAAATGTAGGATGATATTGGATAGTATGTGGGTTTTATAAATGAGGCCCCAAGTGTTCTCTTACATGGAGCCTTTGATACATTTCCATCAGTAAGAGGGTTTGTATGTTCGAGGATTGGGTTTGAGTCTTCAGTGAGATCATGCTTGATTTGTTTGGCTGACCTTAAACTTTACTGGCAGGTGAGAGAGATTTATATGGAGTGAAAATATGATGAGGGCTTGACAAGTAAGTGCTTTTTTCATGTCACTACTTTGTTCAGACTGGTAAAAGATATAGCACAAACCTCATGGGATGTTTTCAGGCTAGCGTATGAGCTGACAGACTGAAGGAGATCTCGTTCTCTTGCTCTCTCTCTTTTTCTTTCTCTAATTCATGGGCATAGCTGTTTTAAAAAAATGGTGGGGATATTTGAGTTGGGAGCACAGATATTCTGGTCGTAACATAAGAAAATAGTGGAGCCTTAGCTCATGAATATCATTTAGATTATACACAAATAATGTAAAATGATCTGTTACTGATAATAAAATAAATAAATACATACATTGATGCCAGCAAATAAAAGAAGTAATAGTAATTATAATGGAAAACATTTCTAGGTTACGTATGTAACCATGGTTCCCCGAGGGAACGAGACACTGCGTCGAGATTCGCTTTGGGAACGCCCCTGCGTGACCGCATTCTGAAGCACGTGTCAAATCAGCCCAATGGAGCAGCGAGACGGCACGAGCGGGGTGACGTAAGCACCAGAAAGTATAAAAGCGCATCCGGCAGAGCGCAA
>NW_015636562.1:1032307-1033118 GCF_001515625.1 Sinocyclocheilus rhinocerous
GGCCTACTTCCTGGTACGGAGGAGGACAGAATGCCTGAAGTACTATGGGCCCTGGTGAAGAAGTGGGCACCTTAGGGACATACCCGGCCCTCGGGTAAAGGAATGCCCTAACCATGCCTGGAGCAAATTCAAGGCACGAAACAGAAAGTGCCTGAAGATCCCCGATCCTTTTTAGTGAGGAAATAGCGAGGAGAAAGATAGTCTTGAGCGTGATCAACTTGTGTCAACTAAGTGGCAACTAAGTGGGTGTCTTCCCAATGATTGACCACCCAGAAGGGCATGGTAAGCAGCTAAGGCCGCCACGTATACCTTCAGAGTCTCCTCCTCCCTGTCATCCAGGTCTTTGAGCAGGTCAGCCTGGTATGCTTGTAACACCGCCTTGGTGTGCAAACATGCGCCAGCCTGACCTGCCGCCGTATAAGCTTTCCCAACCAGACTCTATGTCAGCCTAACGGGCCTGGTGGGAAGCTTTGGGGCCTTCAGGGACGATGCTGAGGATGGGGAGAGATAGCTCGCAAGCATCTGCTCCACCACTGGCATCGCCCCATATACCTTATCATTCAGCCCCACGATGTTCTTTTGAAGAATTTGAGACTGTGGGTCTGTAAATACGGGATGAGTACGGTTTCTCCCACGATCTTGACACCTCAGCATGGAGATCGGGGAAAAACGGAAGGCCCCCGTCGTGAAGGCTGTGATCTGGATTCAGAACATGCTCGTCTAATTATTTTTAGGACGAGCGTCCTGTTTCTAGGCTGGCCAAACGATATTTTATTATGGCGAATGCATGAAACACACTCCATAATCACGA
>NW_015636562.1:1034791-1046760 GCF_001515625.1 Sinocyclocheilus rhinocerous
CTTTTAGGACGAGCGTCCTGTTTCTCGGCTGGCCAATCGATATTTAATTTCGCTACAGCACGAGTCACAACCTCCACGAGCTCCTCATACACGAGGGACTGCGGTGGCGCGTCCACAGTCTCCTCTGTCTCGACACTCATCACATCCACCTCCTCGGAGGAAGATAGATGAAGTGTCTGGCTCCCTCTCCGGGGGGAAGAAACCGCAGCGCGGGCTTCCGAACCCTGAGAGAGAGCCGCGGATCTAGCGGGTGAGGACCGAGAAAAGGACGAGCCCGTCTCGGATCCCTCTGCTAAATCCACTTGCGATCCCCATGACAACAGTTTGCGCTGTGCCTCGGCAACAGCGGGATCGCGAGCCTGGCCGCTCTCATCAAACACGGTCAGGCGAGAGCGGAGCGTGCGCAGCGAGAGCATTTCACAGTCATGACAATCAGCTCCCTCGAGAGCTGACCGTGCAGGCTCCGCTCCCAAACAAACAACACACAAATCGTGTGTATTCCCCGCCGCCAGATATCGTGGGCAGAGAGGAACACAGCGTTTGTAATGCCGTTCGCTCGCCATAGACTTCATAGACTTTTTCATGATATGTTTTTAATGATTGTGCTGACAGACAACAGTAAATAGACAGACACATACACGCTCAGCGCTACTGAAGAGCAGAAGCTGGTTTGCGCTCTGCCGGATGCGCTTTTATACTTTCTGGTGCTTACGTCACCCCGCTCGTGATGTCTCGCTGCTCCATTGGGCTGATTTGACACGTGCTTCAGAACGCGGTCACGCAGGGGCGTTCCCAAAGCAAATCTCGACGCAGCTCGAGTTCCTGAAGGGGAACATTATAATTACTATTACCAAGTACTTTTATTTGCGGGTATTATTACCTTATTCAAAAATAAATCATTTTAAGGCTCTTTAAATGCTTTTTATTTTATTTATTTTAAGTGCTCTATGGCGGAATTTGCATATTCTTTCCTATGACTACTAAAAAAAATGAATTGATTGAATGAATTAAAAACTACTAATGTACCTACCTATTTCACAAAAGTATTTTCATAAGTAGAAAATGAAATAGAAACAATAACATTATGATTAGAAATGTATTTTAAACAATTTCAAAAGCATACCGAGTTGCTGTGTTTTTGAAGGAGCAGTCATTCTTCCTGATCACTTTGAGAACTTAAACTTGCTACAAATCTAATTTGATAAGCTGATATCTTGATACCTCTGTTTTGATATCTCTACGTCAGCTAGTGATGTTGTTCCGATTTATTTATGTTACAATTTTACTGGAATGAATAGCAAGCAGCAATAAAACACAATTTTCAAAATTGACTAGCTAGTTTCGAGACGCATTTTTAACTTGACAATCATGGTGTAATGGTCACAAACTACATGATGCAATTGCATGCAAGACTAAAGGTGTAGAGTGGTGCTTTTAAGATGATGAATTTAAAGACACAACTTGTCTGAGAGGCTTTTATCATATAAAACGTATAGCAGGCTAAGGACAGCACACAATCAGCATTCTAAGTAAAACACATACCCTTAAAATCAAAAACTAGTCAACAATCTTTAACAATCACTAATTAGTCTGTTGTTGGACGACTAGTCAAATAGTCAACCAGCGTGATCCAACCATTGGCCACATGTCCCCACTGTAAAATGCTCTCATTATACTGTACTCTTCCTATTTAATCTGTCTTTCCCTTCCTGTTTCTTACATCTTGGGAAGAAACAGTTTTTGGGACTAACACTATTCATTCATGGGATCATTTTTATTACTAACCTGTTTCTAACCAAACTAATGTACTAACACCCTGAATCTTCATCATTAATTTCTTTCTCTTTTAATTTCGTCCATTTATTAAACCGTTCTGTTCACTATTGTTTTGATTTCCTTTCTTCCCCCTTCTTCCTGAAAGCACTCAGGCATTGGACACGCTATGGTAAACAAACTACATTGTCTGGTAGATATCATTCTTATTGTCCTTTTTTGGTTTGCCGTGTGTCCCTCTTCCTTTCTTTCTTTTTCTTTGAGTTTCATTCTAGACACTCTTTTCAAAAAATGAGGAAATGGGTTTGTATTACCAGGACTTTTCACATTTCCCCCCTTTACCCCCCTCTCAAACTTCCTTCCCTTCTTTTACAGTTTTGTTTCTTACTGGTTTTTTGTTTATCAGGCTGGCTTTTACGTCCTCACGTTAACGTTACGTAGAGATTCACATCCTCACTGGGACTCTCACAGTAACTAGTAAAGTGTTTTTTCTCCCCACACCAAGCCTCCACATTTTTTGCGAGGACTGTCGGCAATAACTGACAGAGGATTTCCAAGAATGTCCACAGGGGAAATTTCCACCTTGCAGAGCCTCCCGAAAATAAACAAACACACAAGAGAAACCTAAGAACTCTGGGAACTCTGGCAGTTGATACCTCCACACCGCTCATAGCATGTCCACATCTCCACCATCTCATTCAGCCTCATATATCACTGTGACTAACACTACATTCAATTTATCACTCCGCTTCCACCCAAATCACTTGTGTGTGTCTACCGCATGTGATTTCTGTGCCGTGTGTCTTGTTGCATGGCCTTCCTGCTTCTTTTTTTTTTTTTTTTTTTTGAATGGGTGCTTGCTGATTGGCTGTTGTGGCTTTGCTCCTCCCCTTTTCATTGAACCAATGAATCATCAATCCTTCTCATGTTTATTCAGTATGACCTTTTGAAAAAAGAATCATTTGATTTTTTGACAGTGGTTAATGCCTTCCTTTAATGCATGCATGTTCAAGTATGTGTCTGAACTTCTGTTTATGTGTATGAGTGAGCGTGTGACAAAGTAGCGTATCCCCCAAAACTAAAACAAGTACAAATAATTTGTCCTTGGTTTTAACATTTACTAACCCCAATTAGTAATATTCCAAACCAGATAAGAATTCATTTTCTTAACCCATCAAAGATGAAGAAAATATTCATCAGCAATATTTTCTTTACCTGTCCTGTGAACCTGTACTAAACTATCACCAATAAATCTTATCCAGACCAATGGTCCAGAGTGTTAGCAGTAAGCGACCCGAAATACGGGCAAATCTGAACAAGATAAACCATAATAAACAATAAAATAAGGTTATCGCTCAGGTTAAAAGCGCATTTTTAAATGAGTTACTAATTTGTTGTCTTTCTATATTGTCATCATTTAACAGGTGACTATATCAGTGGATGGTATATTGACCACCACAGGATACACTCAGGAGGACTACACTATGCTGGGCTCAGATGATTTCTTCTATGTGGGGGGAAGCCCAAGCACTGCCGACCTGCCTGGATCTCCCGTCAGCAATAATTTCATGGGCTGCCTAAAAGAGGTGGGTCCTATAAGATGTGCATAATCGTGCATGCACACACGAACGCACACATGCACACTGTGTAAATGACATCATAAAAAGCCTGTCGGGATGTTAATGCCTTTATAAGATACAGAGGTCCCAAAAAGTATTTGTACACTTAAGACATGCTTAAACATTTATGAATTTCATACACAGATAAGAAAAATAATATCAAACATGGCATCTGCACGCAAATTTTGCTTTACCAGAACTAGCTTCACTTTTGTAGTCAATTATGCATTTGCTTTTAAGCAACTGGTCGCATTGTGTTTTTTTTTCAACTGCTTACACACATTTTCAACATTTGCCTCTTTTTTTTTTTTTTAAACCTTACAACCAAATCCAAGAATTTCGGAATACACTTAAAATCAAGATGTAAACAGGGTTGTTATTGTTAACTAAAACTATTACAGTTTTTTTTCAACTGCTTACACACATTTTCAACATTTGCCTCTTTTTTTTTTTTTTAAACCTTACACACAAATCCAAGAATTGCACACACAAAATGCCAAATTCCTCACATCTCTTGCAAAATGAAGCACTGCATTCAAAATATCACAAACACATCTCAAAAGCAAACATTTGCAAACACCTTTGCCATAATATTAATTCCTGTTAGATTTTTTTTGTGTTACATAGAGAATTGTTTGTTGTGTTTTGAAAATGTTTTATGAATTGAGGCAGAGAATTAGTGTATGGTTTTGCAGATTTGGTGTGTGGTCAGGTTTCAGAAATTGTGTGACAAGTAAAGATTTGGTGTGTAAGCAGTTGATAAAAACTGTAATAGATGTCAGTTTCCGTCAAGTTGTCCGAATTGTGAACAGTATATTTATCATTTTATAAAATTGTTTTGAAACCTAACAAGAGTTTTTTTTGAGATTGTTAGCTTGAAAAGTGTTCCTGTGCTATCTTTCTTTAAAATAAATGCCACTTAGTTTGATATTTAGGTTATTGAAAAACATTAATATATATTTAAAATGTGGCTTAGGTGTCTGAATACATTTTGGGACCACTGTATCCTTTTCATTTGTGACCCTGGACCACAAAACCAGTCATAAGGGTCAATTTTTAAATACATTTAATTAATAAATAAATAAATAAATAAATAAGCTTTTAATTGATGTATGGTTTGTTAGGATAGGACAATATTTGGTTGAGATACAACTATTTGAATATCTGGAATCTGAAGGTGCAAAAAAAATCGAATCTAAATCGCATTTAAAGTTGTGAAAATTAAGTTCTTATCAATGCATATTACTAATCAAAAATTAAGTTTTGATATATTTACAGTAGGAAATGTACAAAATATTGTCATGGAACATGATCTTTACTTAATATCCTAATGATTTTTGGCATAAAAGAAAAATCAATAATTTTGACCCATACAATGTATTGTTGGCTATTGCTACAAATACAATCCAGGGTCCAGGGTCACATTTTTAAAATGCATAAACATGACTTTAGTTGGGTTAGTTGATTTTAATAGATTAAGTCCAAATCATAGAAAATGCGTTTTATTGACAATGGTGTAATATGTTTTGCCAGATTTGTTGACTTGTAAGGTTGAATTGATGAGGAGCTACAGTATCATTAGGAACAATATGGAGATGCATATGTATGTGCTCAGATGACCAGGTCATGCAAGTGGTTTATTGCAGAAAATAAATAATAAAGAGCTGAGAGGCATTACATAAATATGTATATGAAATACATTTCCGTGGCCACATACATATTTATTCACACAAAGCTGTAATGATTATGAATAAAAATAAGCCTGTTTTGCACAGTGATTTTCAATATAAGTGAGTGAAGACAGTGGGTGTGAAGTCAACTGTTCTATTTTAAATAAAAATTGAACATGAATTTGATATAGGATGAGTGGTCCATGTATGCACATGATCCCGGCTGTTGTTACTTACTTCCCATGGTTCAGGCACACAATAGAGTTCAGGAATCTAGAAACATGTTTTTAAATATTTTTTTTAGACTATTTCAAACTGTTAAATTGGCAGAAAAGTGTAAAGATAGTGCTCACACTGTGAGATGCAATGGCTTGATTTTGTTCTAAATTACGTCACTCTAGCTTTAAGTATATTGGGGCCTTAAGTCAGCTAACTAAGGCATGTCATACATCACTATATGTGTCTTAAAATCAGCTGAAAATATCTGGATGGAATCATAGTCTGAAGCAAAAAAGAAGCTGTGCCCATCATACACTACGAGGTTTTCTGTGAAACCTGTCAACTCCTAAAAAATCTACAGGCTTGCTCTCACTTTCAGCAACTAGCGCCCACTTTTCCAAGACTACATATTGGGGCAAAAAACTAGGTAAAGGTTGTGTAATGTATTCTAGCCAACAGACTCTCAAACTTAACTGTAAAATTGATTTTTGTCAACTACAAGCAAGTTTATTTTATTTTAGACTACAAGTAAGCTTATTTTCACTGAAATTGTAAAAATAAAATAATAAAATAAAAATAAAAATCCATTGATTTCTAAAGGAACGTTTGTAATGTATATTCAGTGCAATGCTTTTAAATAATTAAAAGCCTTTACAAAATATTTGATTTCTAAGTATCATCTTGAATCTGCTGAAATGCAGATCTAAATGTAGTTTAGAACATCACATTTGTTATACTTTGGTGAGCTCATTAAATCAAAATTTAAATTAGTTTTTGGAAGCAACAGTGTGCCTTTTTTATGATCTGCATTATGGTTGTGCACCTGTTTCTCATTAGTTTATTTATTTTATTTATTTATTTCATGTTTATTTGACAGGGACAATGCACATCAACAATACATAAATGCACAATGTGCCAGAATTAGCCAGAAGGCTATTTTGCATCTGCAGTCCCTGGACTGATGGTAAAATTGTCACCCTAAAAATATAAAGAATTAATCAATACATAATACTTACATACTCTAAAATACATGTACCATTCACACTAATTCCTAAAAACAAAACATCCGCCTTAAAGTTATACTATACACATAACCAACACATCAATACCAGCTCACTCATACACACAATCCAACTGTCAAACAAAATAAACAATATATCAATAATCACTATATCAATATACAAACAAAAATAATGTAAGCATACAAACAAATAACAGTAACCCTAATCATTCAATCAGTCCTAAACCAAACAACCTCATTTACATAACCAAAATATTTGGATATCCATGCTTTATACCTTTGTTTTATATTGTATATAGACTTATCGACAGTATGTATATAATATGGAGTGTTTTTTTGTTGCTACAGTTCCCAGTGGCTGTTTTCATTTACGAAATTTTGCTGTTGGCTCCATCATTAGATGTAATTATGGAACATAGACTGTGTAACCCACTGGAGCCAAATAGCTGTTTCATGCAGTAAACATCCTGCCTCAGCTAAAGTGACATTCATGGCTTCTTTCAGGAAGTTTACCACCTTCAGAAGCAGATTCCATTAGGAGTTGCCAGCACATAGACATGCACATACGCATGCACAGACACATGCAAACACACACTCGTGGCTTGCAGTACCCGACACACACGGGTGGTCTATAATACCCATCATAATGAAAGGTCACCTTGTCTCTGCTGTTTAATCTGCCACTGGTTTCTCCTCTGCTCTCTCTCTATCCCCCAGTCCGGCTATTAATATCAGTCGCATAGCAGTGGATGCTCATGTGCCTGTCCCTGCCACATTCTAAGACACAGCCTGTGCCAACAGTGATGAAAGACTTGCCGAATTAGAATTACCCAAGGAGTACTAAAAAGGGCAGGCACTTTATTTCAGTTAAAGTCAGGGCGAGTGTAGCAAAACGTCCTCTGAGATAGGGATCGTCTCTCATTTACACTCCGTTTCATGACAACAGTGTTGAAGGGTCTGAACTTTCTGGCTTAATGTCATACATGACCCCATTCCCCCCACCCCCCAAAAGATGGTGATTTACTGTAAGATTTGGAGCTGTATTAAACATCTTGACTGTAGTATCCGATCTTATTTGTTTAGCTTCCATGGTTATTTTTGTTATGATCAAGGTAGGATAATAAGCAATAGCGTAATACTGATATCAGCTTATATAAGCTTAGATATGTGAGAGCAAACCTCACTGAATGCATATTGCTGAATATTACTTTTCATTTACTTAAATTAATGGTGTTTGTGGTCACAGTTGTATTCTGTGATTGTGCTTGTTGAATAGCTTATATGACAGAAAAGTGGTCTGCATCTTGAATAAGTTTCCCATATTAAAGTTTTTCATCTGTCATATTTAGCTGTTGATGCAGACATTGATGCATAAATGCGGATATATATTCTATGCTAATGTATATGAAAAGAATAACTAGTCTTACAAACCCTTAAATCTCTTTCTCTTGATAAGCATTTTTCCTGTAATGTCAACTGCTCACTTGTCAGACTCATCTGTAATCCTCAGATAGCTTCAACAGTTAGAACCGGCTCATTTGGTTCTTTTTTAGTTGAACGCGACTGAAAAGCTGACTTTTAACTCTGCCTGTAGACTTGATTCATTCATTTTGAACCGGTAATTTGGTTCAATAACTGGTCTGGTAAGAGCTACATACTTGTTCATTGGAAGTTCTTAGACTTGTGGCAGGTACACACAGGTTTGTTGTTGATGATACATACATTGATGATTTCTTCAATGATTAAATACACTCACTGGCCACTTTATTAAGTACACCTTCATAGTACCATGTTGGACCCCCCCTTTTGCTTTCAGAACTGCCTAAATTCATTGTGACAGATTAAACGTGGTGCTGGAAACATTCCTCAGATATTTTGGTCCATATTTACATAATAGCATCACACAGTTGCTGCAAATTTGTCATAGTGAACTCATTGTCATGTTCAGAAAACAAGAAAACAAGACACTGCGTGTTATCCTGTTGGAAGTAGCCATCACAAGATGGATACACAGTGGTCATAAAGGAATGAACATGGTCAGCAACAATTCTCAGGTAGGCTGTGATGTTTAAAGCAAAGCTAGGGCTGGGTCTTCCTCTTCCGGGGGCAGCGCTTGCAGGCTCACCACCTGATCCCTGAAGGGAGTAGTGGGAACCTTGGGCACATAGCCGGGCCGGGGCCTCAGGATTACCTGGAGTTAGCCAGCCCAAACTCTAGGCAAGATTCATCGACCGAAAATGCGTGCAGGTCCCCTACCCTCTTGATGGAGGCCAGTGCAAGCAGGAGCAGAGTCTTCATTGATAGAAACTTCAGCTCAACTGACTGCAAAGGCTCAAATGGGCCCTGCTGTAGTGCTCTGAGCACTAGAGACTAGAGGGTATAGAGGGGAGCCGGGGAGGATTTAACCTTCTTGCCCCCCTAAGGAACCTGATGACCAGGTCATGCTTCCCTACCGACTTCCCTTGCGCGGGCGACGTGGTAGGTAGCAATCGCAGCGACATAGACTTTAAGGGTGGAGGGAGACAGCCTTCATTCCAACCCCTGTTGCAAAAAGGACAGCACGACTCTGATCGGGCATCTTTGGGGGTCTTCTCGGAGAGAAGAACACCGCTCGACGAACAGGTTCCACTTCAAGGCGTAAGCGTGTCTTAGACTGTGCTCTCACCGAAGTGATGGTGTCAACTACCTCTGGGGTAGGTCACCTAGAAGCTCCGTGTCCCGTCCAGGGACCAGACATGACGTGAGGTCTGGACACGGGTGCCACAGGGTGCCCCGTCTCTGAGTCAGTTGATCCTTCCTCAGAGGAATCTGCCAGGGAGGGGCTGTCATGAGGAGCATTAGTTCCGGGAACCAGGTCCGCGTGGGCCAGTAAGGCGCCACAAGCAGGACCTGCTCCTCTCCACCTTGCACAGCGTCTGTGCGAGAAGGCTCACTGGGGGAAACGCATACTTGCGCAGGCCCCGCGGCCAGCTGCGTGCCAGTGTGTCTGTATTGAGTGTTCCCTCGGTCAGGGAGTAAACAACTAGCAGTGAGAGATCTCTGGAGAGGCAAACAGGTCTACCTGAGCACAACACAGTTGTGCAGGCCCGTAATGTGAATGGCACAAAGCAACCTCAGATGCTTCTGACTCAAGGGGAGGAGGTGGCGGGCGAGTTGCGACATGCAACAGGAGGGTAGACCACCTTGTCAGTTGATGTACGCAATGGTCGCAGTGTTGTCCGTGCGGACCAGCACGTGCCTGCCTCGTAAGCGCCCTCTGAGACGGTTCAAGGTAAGGCGTACTGCTAACAACTCTAGGCAGTTGATGTGCCAGTGCAGTTGGGGGCCCGTCCAAACCCCCGACACTGTGTGCCTGTTGTACGTGGCCGCCCAGCTGGTGGTGGAGGCATCTGTGTAAACCACAGCATGCCTGGGACCTGTTCTAGGGGCACTCATGCCCGGAGAAACGCAAGGTCTGACCACGGGGTGAACCGTGGACCCAGTGAGTGTTGCATAGCCACACCAACCTCGGTACTCGGCCATGGAGTCAGTGTTGAAGCGGTCTCATATGAAGCAGCCCCAGTGGCGTGACTGCCGCTGCAGCTGCCATATGCCGCAGGAGCCTCTGAAACTGTTCCAGTGGGACCGCCATCCTGCTCTTGAACATATTCAGGCAGTTCAACACCGACTGAGCACGTCCCTGCGTGAGGCGTGCTGTTTGTTCGACTAAATCCAATTCCATATTGAGAAAAGAGATCCTCTGCTTCGAGGAGAGTTTGCTCTTTTCCCAGTTGACCTGAAAGAGGCACAGTTTGCCCTGTGTTGTGTATTAGGACACAACTGCATCGCAACCGACCGCTCCACCGGGCGGACCCCCGTATACCCCCTAGCTGCACCACCATCAAGAGTGGTGAGGGAGGAGTTAGCAGGTTGGTTTCCGGCAGAAAAAGGTGCCTTCCATGACCTGGTAAGCCCCTCATGCACCTCCGGGAAGAATGGCACCAGGGCGGGGCGCTGAGAACCAGCGCAGGCCACCCTGAAGAACCAATCATCCAACCTTGAGGTCTTGGGACATGGTGGAGGTCTCCACTCGAGCCCTACCCTCACGGCGGCCCGGGAAAGTATAGCCGTCATTCCCGGATCCGATTCAGGCATTGCTACAGTCACTACATTGCTACACATAAGCTCCGGCTCACCCTCCGATGCAGCGATCAACATCCGATTGTTGGGAGGAGCGCCGAAGGATACTGCTGGTACGCTCCTTGTAGAGGGCCCAACACGTTCCTTTGGCAGGTCAACTGGTTGCGGAGTGCAAGAGGGGCAATGGTCCCCCGAGGGTTGGTTTCGCTGGAGGGATTTCCATCACTGTTACCCTCAGACCGCCTGTGCTACTGCCTGAAGTAGCCCCCGCCTGACTGGCACCATGACGAGAACTAGATCGAGGCAGAGGCAACGGAGCTCCACCCCTTTTAAAGTAAGCTTGGCCCACAGCTCCGAGATGGTCATCTTCCCACAATGAGAACATGAATCATCCATGAACGCCACCTCAGCGTGCTTAATGCCCAGACATGTGAGGCAGTGATCGTGACCATCACCCGACGCCAGGTAACGACCGCATCCGGAAATGCACGGGTGATACATTGTCTGTAGCAAGATGCAACGTCGCCTTTACAAAGACGTAACGTCGAGTTTGCCAGACGCAACGTCGTCTTTAAAAAGACGCACCCGTGAATGCTCTTTTAGAGAAAAAGCTATTTTAGCGTGCTGAAGCGCACAGGGGAGATAGCCGCCTGCAACACAAACTGCAGCCTGATGTGTGCAACCCACTCGACATGGGAAACCATCACCGCTGAAGCGCCGTACCAACAACATCAGAGCGCCAAAAAGCGCGCTGAACTCGTTCAGTCTTCTTCTCTTAGTAGAGTAGTCAGGAGCAAAACGATGTGATCGCTTGGCTTTGAAGCAAAAAGCTGAGTATGCGTTGTACCTGCTGCCTAATTATACTCGCGCAGTGATCAGCAGCAGCTGGATGCAATCTTCGCATGCCAATATGCATTGGCTCGTTTAGTTTACACTCGAAGTGGATTGTTCTCTCTAAGCGAGATCCCAATTCATCGATCACGACGTGACTCGTAGTGACCGTCTGAAAGGGAACTGGGAATTACGTAAGGATCCTATTTGTGGACTTCAGTTCGGCCTTCAATACCACCATGCCTGACAAACTCACACAGCTCTCTGTGCCCACCTCCATCTGTCAGTGGATCACCAGCTTCCTGATAGACAGGCAGCAGCTAGTGAGGGTGGGCAAACTCACATCCAGAACTATCACGGTCAGCACTGGTGTCCCTCAGGCTTGTGTTCTCTCCCCACTGCTCTTCTTCCTCTACACAAATGATTGCATTTCAAAGGATCCCTTTTTCAAACTCCTGAAGTTTGCGGATGACACTACAGTCATCAGCCTCATCAAGGAAGCAGACGGGTCTGCTTACAGACAGGTTAAAGAGCTGGCTGTCTGGTGCAGTTTTAACAACCTGGAGCTTAACACGCTCAAAACTGTGGAGATGATCATGGACTTCTCCCCCCACTCATCATCATGGACAGCACTGTGGCTGCAGTAGAGTCATTCAGATTCCTGGGCACCATCATCTCTCAGGATCTGAAGTGGGACACTCACATAGACTCCATTGC
>NW_015636562.1:1047705-1058994 GCF_001515625.1 Sinocyclocheilus rhinocerous
GGTGCCCCTCTGCCCAGCCTCCAAGATCTTTACATCTCCAGAGTGAGGAAAAGGGCTAAGAAAATCACCTTGGACCCCTCACACCCAGCCCACTCTCTCTTCGAACTGTTGCCTTCTGGTCGGCGCTACAGATCACTGACTGCCAGAACAGCCAGGCTCAGTTTTTTCCCGCAGGCTATATTCAGCCTGAACAATTAAACTTTCCTAATTATACATCATCCATCACAACTGAAATATTTATACACAGAATCCAAAATGTGTACACTTGCAAACTGCACACTTTGTAAATAACTTATCTGTGCATTTATTTAAACAATTACATTTTTTTCTATACCTCTATTTCTGTATATAGTACATTATTTAATTTCTGTTTTTTTTTCTTATATTAGTGTTATATTCAGTGGTGGAAAGAGTACTGAAAAAATATACTCAAGTAAAAGAACCATTACCTTCCAAAAAATGTAGTGTGAGTAGAGTAAAAGTACTTGTCCAAAAAACTACTTGAGTAAGAAAGAAAGAGTAGCCTATTTAAAAGTACTCATGAGTATTGAGTAGTGAGTACTGAGCTGTGGATTCTACCCCATCATAATAAACACTGTACACCGCAATTGATACATTTTAAAAAACGTTGTACATTCTGTAATTCACATTATCTTATTTGTCATAAAGAATGAAGAGTATCTATCATCCAGCAGTTTTAATTTTGACTGACAACTCTTTAAAATACATCAAAACACCACGGAAACAGTATTCAGTTGAATAAAAGATGAAAGTTATTCTCAGTACAATCATCCCCATTTAAATCATAAAGTTTGAAAAAATAGATTTAAAATCATGTGTAAGGCCACTGAGACAGCATATGCTGTTGTTGCACATAAAATATTAATGTTTAGAACAGTGCAAATACAAACACCATTAGAAACTCATAGTTCAGCATCACACACCATGATATGGGTTAAAATGAGAGCCCATTTCTCTCCAAAACGGTGCCAGTTTTAGCGTTTTGCAATAAAGAAATAAGAATAACTAAACTTGATCATTTATGTTACAATTTTAACATAAATGCACATTGTTCTAGAAGGATGGCAAATTCATGCCATACCTTTTACACATTTACTCGAATTGTTATGCTGATGATACAATTTGTAAGGAAATATGCATTAAATAGCGAGGTATTTCTGGGGAAACTTTTTCAAAGGAAAACGCACACAAACACACACACGTCTCTTTGCTGAGCCGCAGCGGTCTCAGTGAATCAGCAGCATCCACAACTGAACGGAACAAAAAGTGTTGAACTTGAAAAATTTGCTAAATGAAGGAGGATTGTATAAAATGGATTTAAAAAAACTTTTATTAACGAGCTGCAGTTTTATTACATCACGCGCTGGCACAGATGCAGTATATTAACGCCACGGGTCATCAATAAGGTACCGATTTGGTCCTCAATTTGTGTTTCCAACACCCTTTTTCACAGCGCGCATCACGCGCTCAAACTCATCAAAAGTCAACAAGTTCAACAAGCAACAACGACTTATCCAAGTGACTGCTGCAGAACGCACGCGAGAGAGAGACGAGGAAACGCAGATCGCGCGTCATAAGTGAGTGGGAATTTACCGAACGTGGCACTTGCGGGAGTTAACACTGTATGCAATACCCGCAACCTCACACCAAATTTCAGGCCGTGTAGATAGGTAAGCATATATACAAATCATTTAGTAAGCAGAAATCCGAAATTTACCTTAACATATCAAGTTAGAGGAGGATGCGACTGAATTGATACTTGAATAATGCACTTCCAGCAGCCATGATAAACAGTTAGCGGTTAAAGTTTTCTATGCACAATTTGATTTGACGAAAGTCATGAGACCTACTCTCTATCCAATCACGTTGATGGATAAAAATAAAATTAAAATAAGCATGTAACGACCACAAACGGAGGAAAATAGCAGAGTAAAAGTACCGATACATCACTTAAAATGTACTCAAGTAAAAGTAAAAGTACACAATTTTTAAACTACTCAAAAAAGTACAATTACCGATAAAAACTACTTAATTACTGTAACGTGAGTATTTGTAATTCGTTACTTCACACCCCTGGTTATATTCCATCCCTACTGTGTTATTCCTATGTATGTCTGCACTATGTCTGTACTTTCTTCTGCACTGGTAGCTCCTGTCATCAAGTCAAATTCCTTGTGTGTGTAAACATACTTGGTAATAAAGCTCTTCTGATTCTGATTCTGACATACAGTACATCAAAAGCAATCTCTGATTTTAAACAAAACAAACTGTTTTATTCTAGCTTTATTCTGTTTTATCAACATTTGAATGTGGATAAGTTACATGAAATTGCAACATTTTGAACAAAAAGCTGAGAAAATCACTCTAAATCCGATCAGGATCACATGTGATCAAGATTCAGAGCGATGATCAAAACATAAATTGATTGGATCATGTCCGTCAACACCCCCAAGCTTGCACAGAACAATGCATCTTTTTTTGTGTTTGACATTTTGTTCAGTAACTTTAAGGCAGTTTTAATTTATATTCTGTTGATTGTTTGATGATCACGTTAGTTTAAATGTGCATAAGCAATGCTTCTATCGCTTTTTTCTGCTATTTCTTCACTTGTTTTTGATTCTGGAGATTCTGTACTGTTTCAGAAGATGGGTAATAATGCCCTCTAACATATAACAGAGAAAACAAGAATTGCCAGAAAATTCCGTCAATGACGGTGAAGTGTTGTGTCATAAATGACAGAAAATTCCATCAAGTGACGGGGAAGGAGTTAAGGTCTGCCAGATGATGTGCAATACCCAATGAACTGTAAAAAAAACAAAAAAAAAAAACAAAAAAAATTTAGTTAAAGCAGCTCAGTCCGTCAGCTTATACCCATGTTTACAGGCGATCATTTTATCAGAGCGAATGTCATTAACAACATCTGAACTTGAATATCCATAAATATTGCCTTTTGAGCAAGTCTTAAACGGTTGTTATGGCTTATTGCAAATAAATGGTTTAAAATAAACAATGTTACGAAAGTTAGGCACTGCTGACATTTGACATAGCAGTTGCTAGATAAGTCAAAAATGGCCGTCTCTAGGTTGGTTTCCTTTAAATCTCAGAGTTGTTTCCATGTCTGAAATGCCAGTCTGATGTTTTATAATGGGCTCAATCCAGGGCCGGAGTGGGACTCATTTTCAGCCCTGGAGTTTCATGCCTTAGACCGGCCCATTTAGTTTTAGTTTTTTTTACTGGCCTTTTCAGTGGCCTTTGCGCTTTCTATTATACATTTTTTATCTATTATTTTTTGCTCGCATATCTCCAACAATTACTTTTTTTTTTTGAGCAAGGTTCCGCTGTCAGGGGAGTCAAAAGATAATTACGTCATCATTGCCAATTAACATAAGAAATGGAAAATAAGGGACAATTGTGATTCTTCATTTTATTCTTTAAGAAAATAGTGTTTATTCTTGTAGAAAATAAGTGTTTATTCTTTAAGAAAATAAGGGACAGAATAAGGGACGTTCCAAATATTTGTACTGTACCATAAGTAAAATAAAAAAGCGGACGGTGAAGGGTGCAGTTAGAGCGAGTCCCGCTCGCTGTGAAGCGGGAGCAGCCGGCAGAGAATCCCGCTTGGTCTTAAAGCCTATAAAAGCCTTCCTCAAACGCCTATCACAAATAACAAACAACGATTTGCGCAAAAAGAATGATTAGTTATCTATTTTAGTTATCAATTGAGAATTTGATACTGATATGATCTGGTGAAAATAATAATATGGCCTCTGAGAAAATAAATAAAAAGAGTGGGGCTGCTATGAGTGCAGGCAGCCTAGGAACAGCATAGTTCAACCCAGTGGCATGACAACACCGGCCCTCGCGGCCAAAAAACAGACCGGCCCACCGGGAATCCTCCCGGTGATCCCGATTAGCCAATCCGGGCCTGGCTCAATCTGTTACTTTTCTTTTTGCTTGTAAACTCTTCTCTGAATGAGGTTTCTTTGTTAGAACAACGGATGATTCCTCAGATGGTTGCCTTCTTGAACAATCAATCGTGTTAATGTTGCTCATTAGTTATGGCTACAAGCTGTCAGAAATATTAACACACCTCTGATTGCTCAATGTATGTGCTGTGATAGCTGGACCTTCTTCTCTTTGTTTACAGATGTGACATTACCACACAAAGATGAATGACGTAAGACTGACATGGCCTGCAAAAATCTGTCCCGACAGCTCAGATTATATATAATTATTATAAACTCACCATTGTCACCATTGTGAAGGCATGGATAGAATTTTGAACACTATTTTTTATTTTAAAGTACTTGCTCAATAATTGAAATAATTGATCTAAGGTCTGTGATGCTCTGATAAAAAGGACTAGTTAACAATAATAATTTAGTACCAAAATGTTACAACCCTAATGATTTATGTGGAATTATAATGTTGTTAACATGGATGTGTTTAGAAGTTACAGTACTAAAATATATTCTTAGTTACAATGTAAAAATTCTGGAATTTTTCCTCTAATATATTGATTTTCTCCAATGATGTGTCTCTTCATCTAACCCCCAACTGTGTCAGTTGGTGCTTCTCCCTACGTGTCTACGTGTTTCTACTTAATGGCACTTCTCATTAATCCTGGGCCTAATGCAGCAGCAAGATCCCTATAACATGCTAAGACACTGAGCCTAGATAGATTAGGGTCCACTCCCCACTCCCAGAGCCTGATCAATACCCAGCAGCCCCCATGCTCACAGAGGGAGAGAGTCAAGACAGAGAGCCTATAGAGTTGTTAAAGGCTGGCTTTGATTATAAATGGCACTCTGGGGACAGAGGATGGCCCCTAGATAAGGTGATAAAGCGAGGGTGTAGCTTTAGATAATGTATCTGAGTCTGTGGACTTCCCTACCCACACCATCTTTCTGCACATTATTTTCCATTATACTGCTATCGATCGGCTAGAGGTAATGGCCATTGGAATCATAACCCGAGGCATAACTACATTCCAGCGCAGGAAAAGATGATTGGAGGAAAGGAACAGAAGCGCTGAGGAAACATTTTCTGTGCTTCGGCTTTGAAGAGGGGTTTGTATTTTTGTTTCACTAGGGACTGTAGAAAGAACAGTTTTTTTTCTCTCTCAACAATTGTAGCATAACTGTAGTGGCTTGAAATTGGGATTGTGGTGTCAGGATGTTAGTTTGCTCTTTAAAATGGGATTTATTTGAAAACATGCATACATAAGTGGCCATTTAATTTCTGACAGTAACCCTAGCATTCAGTGAAATGCATTGGTGTGTGTAGTTTTCTTTTTGCGCTGATGTGTTTCCTATTGAAACAGGAAGTTGGGGTGGGACATATTAAAGAGCTTGGCCAATGACATTTAGTTTCTAATCTCAGAGCTCATGGTGGGTCTGTCTTGAAAGGTTGATATGTTAATGCTCACAAGAAAATGAATAGGATTGTTTACTTCTGGAAACCTACTGCTCTACCGGCACCTCTCTGCAACACAGACGATTAGGAAGCATGGGATAATTGGGGTTGATGGTAGGCCGTTGCTGATCCGGGCCAGATTATAGGTAGAGAAAAGAAATGTGATAATGTTAGTGTCACTGAAATAAAGATCTCTTTCCACAGTAGTTATCAATTGAGAATTTGATACTGATATGATCTGGTGAAAATAATAATATGGCCTGCGAGAAAATAAATAAAAAGAGTGGGGCTGCTGTGAGTGCAGGCAGCCTAGGAACAGCATAATTCAACCCAGTGGCATGACAACACCGGCCCTCGCGGCCAAAAAACAGACCGGCCCACCGGGAATCCTCCCGGTGATCCCGATTAGCCAATCCGGGCCTGGCTCAATCTGTTACTTTTCTTTTTGCTTGTAAACTCTTCTCTGAATGAGGTTTCTTTGTTAGAACAACGGATGATTCCTCAGATGGTTGCCTTCTTGAACAATCAATCGTGTTAATGTTGCTCATTAGTTATGGCTACAAGCTGTCAGAAATATTAACACACCTCTGATTGCTCAATGTATGTGCTGTGATAGCTGGACCTTCTTCTCTTTGTTTACAGATGTGACATTACCACACAAAGATGAATGACGTAAGACTGACATGGCCTGCAAAAATCTGTCCCGACAGCTCAGATTATATATAATTATTATAAACTCACCATTGTGAATTGGAGTAAGGCATGGATAGAATTTTGAACACTATTTTTTATTTTAAAGTACTTGCTCAATAATTGATTCTTTTTCACTAAGGTCTGTGATGCTCTGATAAAAAGGACTAGTTAACAATAATAATTTAGTACCAAAATGTTACAACCCTAATGATTTATGTGGAATTATAATGTTGTTAACATGGATGTGTTTAGAAGTTACAGTACTAAAATATATTCTTAGTTACAATGTAAAAACTCTGGAATTTTTCCTCTAATATATTGATTTTCTCCAATGATGTGTCTCTTCATCTAACCCCCAACTGTGTCAGTTGGTGCTTCTCCCTACGTGTCTACGTGTTTCTACTTAATGGCACTTCTCATTAATCCTGGGCCTAATGCAGCAGCAAGATCCCTATAACATGCTAAGACACTGAGCCTAGATAGATTAGGGTCCACTCCCCACTCCCAGAGCCTGATCAATACCCAGCAGCCCCCATGCTCACAGAGGGAGAGAGTCAAGACAGAGAGCCTATAGAGTTGTTAAAGGCTGGCTTTGATTATAAATGGCACTCTGGGGACAGAGGATGGCCCCTAGATAAGGTGATAAAGCGAGGGTGTAGCTTTAGATAATGTATCTGAGTCTGTGGACTTCCCTACCCACACCATCTTTCTGCACATTATTTTCCATTATACTGCTATCGATCGGCTAGAGGTAATGGCCATTGGAATCATAACCCGAGGCATAACTACATTCCAGCGCAGGAAAAGATGATTGGAGGAAAGGAACAGAAGCGCTGAGGAAACATTTTCTGTGCTTCGGCTTTGAAGAGGGGTTTGTATTTTTGTTTCACTAGGGACTGTAGAAAGAACAGTTTTTTTTCTCTCTCAACAATTGTAGCATAACTGTAGTGGCTTGAAATTGGGATTGTGGTGTCAGGATGTTAGTTTGCTCTTTAAAATGGGATTTATTTGAAAACATGCATACATAAGTGGCCATTTAATTTCTGACAGTAACCCTAGCATTCAGTGAAATGCATTGGTGTGTGTAGTTTTCTTTTTGCGCTGATGTGTTTCCTATTGAAACAGGAAGTTGGGGTGGGACATATTAAAGAGCTTGGCCAATGACATTTAGTTTCTAATCTCAGAGCTCATGGTGGGTCTGTCTTGAAAGGTTGATATGTTAATGCTCACAAGAAAATGAATAGGATTGTTTACTTCTGGAAACCTACTGCTCTACCGGCACCTCTCTGCAACACAGACGATTAGGAAGCATGGGATAATTGGGGTTGATGGTAGGCCGTTGCTGATCCGGGCCAGATTATAGGTAGAGAAAAGAAATGTGATAATGTTAGTGTCACTGAAATAAAGATCTCTTTCCACAGTTCATCACGCTCTCTCTTTCTCTGCAGTAGTACGAAGTATGAAGGGCACCTGTGTTGATTTACTGTCAAATCTTCCAGGATTATCTGTAATCCTGGAGTTTCAAAATCTGTTTGCTGACAGCTGTGTTCTCTAACAGAACTGTTGTTTGCTGTGCACATCGTGTCCTATATAGCAGCAAGAGTTCTTTCTTTAAGGGGCAAAAGAAGGAAAAAGCCTTTTAATTTTCCGCTTGAGTGAATTTCAATTTACAGTTCTTCTCGGTTTGTTTTGTGTTGTATTTGGCAATAGTGCATAGCTGACTCTATATATCTTTGCCTTGGTAAATAGGCACAATATCACAGCACATCCTTTGAATGTCTTCTAATGTATTCTAGTGTATCGGGGGATTTTGCTCTTCAATAGCTATGTTATTTTTACCAATAGGTCCAGGGCATATACTGTAATTTATAAAAAGGACTTTGACGGTGTTCCATTTGTCTTTTTTTTTTTCTTTTTTTAATGCAAAAATTCTATTTGTATTTTTTTCACTTATGAATTTTACATACAAATGTGTAAAGTTATCATTACAAATTATTACAAAATTTCTACATTGCCATTTATTATTTGTTGTTATTATTATTATTATTATTATTATTATTAATTTGTTTGTTTCTTTGATTGTTTAAAATACTATTAATTTATATTTTCTTATTATTTGATAAATACATTACATACACAGGCCACCCAGTTGTCAATATTTGGATACTTAGAATCAAAGTGATTTTAATAGATTAAGTAAATAAATACCCCTTGAGTTAGCATAACCCCAGGTGTAGTTCATGTTAATTATGAAGATGTTCCACTATAATTTGACATGCAAAAAGTGCCCCAATATTTGTACAACCTGTTAAATATTTAGATTGATAAATGTGACTCTTTCTATAAATTAAATGCCACTTAGTTTGATATTTTGTTACAGTTTGGTTTGCTTTGTTTCTTAATATTTATAGTATGATTAGTTTAAGTTTAACTTTAGTATAGTCTAATAATAATAATGAAAAAAAATCACAATAGTAGAGGCTGCTCTGATTTTTAGTTTATCCTATATTTATTTGCAATTACCCATGATGTGTTTTTCCAATTCTAGGTGGTCTACAAAAACAACGACATACGACTGGAACTCTCTCGCCTGGCCCGCATCGCAGACCCCAAGATGAAGCTACAAGGGGACGTGGTGTTTAAATGTGAGAATGTCCCCACCCTAGACCCTATCTCCTTTGAGACACCAGAATCCTTCCTCAGCCTGCCCAAGTGGAACACCAAGCGTGTGGGCTCCATTTCCTTTGACTTTCGCACTTCAGAGCCCAACGGACTAATCCTTTTCACTCAAGGTAAGCCCCAGGACAAGAAAGATTCTCGTAGCCAGAGGAGCAACAAAGTGGACTTCTTCGCTGCGGAACTTCTAGATGGAAATATCTATCTTCTGCTGGACATGGGATCAGGAACGATTAAAGTCAAAGCCACGCAGAGTAAGGTCAATGACGGAGCCTGGCACCATGTGGACATCCAGAGAGATGGAAGATCAGGTGAGTAGATTCATTTTCTCCAGATTACCTTACTGCTTTTTAAAAAAAATATTACAGAATAATAATAATGATTTTATATATATGTATATATATATATATATATATATATATATATATATGGACACTTTATACTGGTGTAATGGCTGATGGAAATTCAGCTTTGCATCACAGAAATAAATTATATTTTAAAGGATATTAAAATAGAAAACATTATTTTATATTGTAATAACATTTTGCAAGATTACTGTTTTTTTTCTGAATTTTTGATCAAATAAATGCAGCCTTGATGAGCATAAGAGACTTCTTTAAAAAAACATTACAAGTCTTACTGATCCCAAACTTTTGAACGGTAGTGTGTGTATATATACAGGTGCATCTCAAAAAACTAGAATATCATGAAAAAGTTATCTTTTTTTGTAACTTATTTCAAAAAGTTAAACTTTCATATATTCTATATTCATTACATGTAAAGTAAAACATTTCAAATGTTTTTTTTGTTTGTTTGTTTGTTTTAATTTTGATGATTAGAGCTTACAGCTCATGAAAGTCAAAAATCCAGTATCTCAAAATATTAGAATATTTACTAAGATCAATCAAAAAAAGGATTTGCATAACAGAAAAGTTCACGTTCTTTAAAGTATGTTGATTTCTGAACTCAGTAATTGGATTGGGGCTCCTTTAGCACAAACTCCAGCATCAGTGAGGTTTGGCATGAAGCGATCAGCCTGTGGCACTGCTGAGCCTTCAGCTCGTCTGGTTTGTTAGATCGACTGTTCCTCATATCGACTGTTCCTCATCTTTCTCTTCAAAACATCCCATAGATTCTATATGGGCTTCAGGTCAGGCATGTTGGCTGGCCAATCAAGCACAGTAATATCATTGGAAGTGGTTTTGGCACTGTGGGCAGGTGCTAAAGTCCTGCTGGAAAAGAAGGAAAAGGTGCACAAGCAACAGGGATGACCTCAAGCTTGAGATTATTGTCAAACAAAGACGATTCAAACACTTGGGAGAGCTTCACAAGGAGTGGACTGAAGCTGGAGGCAGTGCATCAAGAGTCACCACGCTCAGACGTCTTCAGGAAAACAGCTACCAAGCCACTTCTGAAACAGAAACATCAGAAGCATCTTATCTGGGCTAAGGAGAAAAATAACTGGGTTGTTGCTCAGTGGTCCAAAGTCCTCTTTTCAGGTAAAAGTAAATTTTGCATTTCATTTGGAAATCAAGGTCTGGAGTCTGGAGGAAGAATGGAGAGGCACAGAATCCAAGCTGCTTGAAGTCCAGTGTGAAGTTTCCGAAGTCAGTGATGATTTGACGTCTGCTGGTGTTGGTCCATTGTGTTTTAACAAGTCCAAAGTCAATGCAGCCGTCTACACCATGAGATTTTGGAGCACTTTATGCTTCCATCTGCTGACAAGCTTTATGGAAATGCTGATTTCCATTTCCAGTAAAGCAAAACACTTTTGAATTGTTTTACTTTTTATGTAATGAATCTAGAATATATGAAAGTTTCCCTTTTTGAAATAAGTTACAAAAAAATAACTTTTTCACGATATTCTAATTTTTTGAGATGCACCTGTAAAATTATTATTATTATGTAATAATTTTTTAAAAAGCAGTAAGGTACTTGAGGATGTGTCATGTTGTGAATTATTTTGTGTGTGTGTGTGTGTGTGTGCGTGCGTAATGCCTAATGACACCCTTTAGACATGACTATATTCACAATATGTTTGCTTAAAGGTGTAGCAAAAAAAAAAAAAAAAAAGGGAAATTGGAATATTTTGTAACACACAGTTAAGGTCAAAAGTTTACATCCCCCTTTCAGAATCTGCAAAATGTTAATTATTTTAATGATCGTCTTCTGGACCACTGCCAAGTCAGCGGTCTTCCTCATTATTGTGGTTTCGAAGAACAAGAGATACCTGGAATTTATACTGTAGGGATGATCATTTATTGAAACTCAAATGTAAATAATCTAATATTTTGAGATACTGGATTTTTTACTTTCATGAGCTATAAGCTCTAATCATCAAAATTAAAGCAAAACACTTTTGAATTGTTTTACTTTTTATGTAATGAATCTAGAATATATGAAAGTTTCCCTTTTTGAAATAAGTTACAAAAAAATAACTTTTTCACGATATTCTAATTTTTTGAGATGCACCTGTATATATAT
>NW_015636562.1:1059629-1060756 GCF_001515625.1 Sinocyclocheilus rhinocerous
TTATTTTCCTGGCCAAGGAACAATAGCTTTCCTACTTTATGCAGTACTAGCAGTAATTGAGCATTTAGCAAGAATTCAACATTCAGTGACTCCGAATTGTGAGCAGCACACAGAGACAATCAATTGTGAATATAAGGGATTTAATAAATGAAACTATAGCTAACGTACAACTAAACTAAGTAAAACACATATATACAGAATGAAGGAAAGTAAGGAAAAAATCAGAATCAGAATCAGAATCAGAATGAGCTTTATTGCCAGGTATGTTTACACATACGAGGAATTTGTTTTAGTGACAGAAGCTCCACAGTGCAATAAAGGGGCTCAAACTTAAACACGTATCTAAATGGTTGTAAACGGTTACTTGCATTGGCTTCGATTGCTAAACAAGAGTCCTGATGCGGTAGACAACGGAGGTTTTTGATGAGTTCGTTAGGAGTGAGCTGGAAGTTTACTTCTGGGTCTTCTGAAGATAGGAAAAGTCCACAGCGAATCGCAGTTACTTGAAGATAAAAACTGCCGGAAAATCAAACTCAAGAGGAGAGTTTTGAGGAGTCTTGGAGAGTGTCCGTCTCAAGAAGAAAAAGTTTTTGAGCAAAGATTAGTCTGAGCTAATGACTTTTGATAGTTCCTATCCACACCCACCTTTTGGGTGGAATAGCCAATACCAGGCGTGAATTTTTGAGCGGGAAACGTTTTCCTTGTCTCCCTTTATGGCCCATTTGCATGTTTATGGCTCCAAATGGAGGACTGGTGCAGTTTTACCCAAAATATAGTACAAATAGTATGATGCATTTCACGATCACATAGTGTACATCATTGTTTGAGGAATAAAGAGCAGATCATTTTGATACCAAGAACGAAACATCTAGAAGATCTTAAAGCAGAGATACACTCATATACCTGACTATAAGCATTGAGAGTCTAACTAATACAAATAAAGCGTTGTAACTAGGCTAATATAATAGGGAAACATACAATCAACACATGCATATACCAGATACAATTGTAACTGATTAATTATAGTCTAAATAAAGAAAATGTCTTTATGTGTGTGTGTGTGTGTGTGTGCGAGCATGGGGGTAGTTCGCTGGCCATCAGACATCTGGTGCCAGGTACTGTGGATG
>NW_015636562.1:1061283-1067494 GCF_001515625.1 Sinocyclocheilus rhinocerous
TTTTGAGCCAAGATTAGTCTGAGCTAATGACTTTTGAAAGTTCCTATCCACACCCACCTTTTGGGTGGGATGGCCAATCAGAGGCATGAATTTTGAGTGGGAGAAACTTTCTTTGTCTCTGTTTATCCATTTGCATGTTTATTGCTGGTCTGGAGGATTTTTTGCAGTTTTACCCAAAATATGGTACAAATAGTATGATGCATTTCACGATCACATAGTGTACATCATTGTTTGAGGAATAAAGAGCAGATCATTTTGATACCAAGAACGAAACATCTAGAAAGCAAAGATACACTCATATACCTGAATATAAGCATTGAGAGTCTAACTAATACAAATAAAGAGTTGTAACTAGGCTAATATAATAGGGAAACATACAAACAACACATGCATATACCAGATACAATTGTAACTGATTAATTATAGTCTAAATAAAGAAAATGTCTTTATGTGTGTGTGTTATGTGTATTGTGAGCATGGGGGTAGTTCGCTGGCCATCAGACATCTGGTGCCAGGTACTGTGGATGACTGTCTCTTAGGACATTGGAATGTGTTTGAAGTCGATGGGGAGACCAGAGTTGATCTGGTTAGCCTCTAATTGATAATGGGGGGAAAACCATTGGCAAATTAGCACCCATATTACGGTAGAATCTGGGGCCAGGACTGTAATTTATATGCAAATGTCAAAAGGCTAAAAGGGTCTCTAAGACATAAAGCCCCCATGACCCTCAATGATCCTAAGCAGATGCTACAAAAGCACAATATGTAAGTTTTCGCCGCTAGAGGGCGTGTATTCAAGACAAACAAAGAAACAAAGGCGTAGTTTGATGACACCGTGACTGAGTGTGGAATCATGGGAGTTGTCATCTTCATTCCCATAGCCGATGCAATCCGACGGGACTCGGGCAGAAATCATGTTTATGGATGAGCTAATGTATTAAAGATTTATTAACATCATAGTATGAAGCAGGGTGAGGCTGAAAGCCGTCGAAGCGAAACGAAGCCACTGATGCAATTGCTAATGAGAGATGAGCGTGACACACGGCTCGAAAGCAGCGGAGCTTTTATTATGCCACAGTTGACCGCTTCCGCTCCTTCCGGTCGTGCGTATGTGGGGTAAAGCAGCGATGTTTTATCATACTAGATACATTTGAAAATTATGTTATAATGCTACTCTGTGCGGTTGTCACCTGTCTAATAAAACGCATACAGTGGTGTATAAAGTACCTGAAAGCCATACTCAAGTAAAAGTACAGATATCTCATCAGAAAATGACTTTGGTAGAAGTTGAAGTCACCGTTTAGAATATTACTTGAGTAAAAGTCTTAAAGTGTGTGATATTTATTGTACTTAAGTACGAAAAGTATTTTTTTAAATCTTAAACGTAGTTAAGTATTGAAAGTAAAAGTACAAGTAAATGCAAAATGGAAAAGAAGCAAATAAATATAAAAAATGTTCATACACAGCTTGAGTAGCAAGATTGTGTTCAGTTTTAACTCTTTCTTCCATTTTGTATTTTTGGGTAAGAATAAGAAGCACTTCATCCGGTACTTGAGTCTTTCATTCCAACACAAGAAAACATTTCTGGAACCTACATCTGAAGTGGCATTTAGATGTATTTACACGGTTTAATGTATCTCAGAGGGGACATGGATGCATTTAACCTGCAGTTACAGATGCATAAATAGGCCTAATGTTTTGTTTTTAACATAAAACATTGGAATACTGATATTTGAAATCATTTAAAACATGAAAAAAATAGGCCTAGTCGAAATGTGAAATTAAAACCGCCAGTAGGTGACAGCAAGTGACTGTTAATGAGTGAGTCATTGAGATTCAACCGATTCATTCAAACGACTGATTCATTCAAAAACAAAGCATTTGACTGTGTTAATGAGTGAATCACTGAATCATTTATTCAACCGATTAGTTCAAAAAGCTGATTCATTCAATAAGTAAACACAGTATATAGATTAAGTTAACTATATTAAATTATATATATATAAAAAGCATACAGAAGCATTTTTGCCGTCTACAACTTAGAATGCCTGGAATTTTGAGTTTTAATAGACTAATAAATCAACGTGCGTGCACTCTGTGTGTGATTTGGTGATTACCTAGTAACCTAGACGTTACTTGATAATGTCAGATCGCACATCATTACAACAACACTTACCATATTATCGCAGACGATGCTGTGTATCGCACACCCCAGACTCGACTTACATGGAAAAAATGAACCATCCATGGTTGTGCGCGCACTTGTTTGGTTTGCACATGAGAAAAGGTGTTTTTAGGAGTCTTAACTTGCAAACGCCAGACCACTGGTTCGTCAAACCTACTTTCCTGCAGTCCGTGTTCTTCTGACTATTTTGTAGTAAGTAATGAATATGGCAGGCGACGCAATGGACTAAAATAAAAATTTCTCTGGATTTAAACATTCTTCGAAACATTTGGTATAATGTAAGTACACAAGTCAACAAAATATATAACACTGTTCTAATGATTTCTGGATATTTTAATAAAACAATCTTACATATTGTGCCTTTAATTGTGGAGCTTAAAAAGTTTCTCCTTTGGCATCAGAATGTCAAATTTGAAAGGGTGTTGAAGTAACTTTTGCAAAGCTTTAAAAATACATCTAAATTGCCAACAAATTGTCAGTAAAAAGAAGCTGATAATGTAGCACTTTTATCCACAAAAATAATCTATTCTCAATTGTAACTTAATGGCATCATTTCTTTCTAAACTTCTCTGTATTAAGCACTGTTATTAGGGTTGATTCTAAACCATTTTCACAGCAGACGACAAAGTGCACAATCAAAGACTTCAATAAAAAGTCATCTAGCATAATAAATGTATGGATTTTTTTTTTTTTTAGCACAGGAAAAACTGTTCTATGGAAGACTACAGTGCGTAATTGGAGCTTTCATCATTGTTTTGTCACAAACTTCATATCTGAAAATGAACACTTTTCCACATTAAAGTCACAAGAGGGTGGCTCTTATTTTATGCCTCTGGTCATGTTATACAGAGCAATCCAAAAGTCAGAGACAACACTTAAAGTCTGACATTTCTTTGATTTAAACCTGGAAATGAACAGAAAGCTTTTGGGTCAACATGAACAAAAGCTGTCTTTACATTTTTAAAGGTGGAAAACAAGCTGCATCTGACATGGCATTTATGTTTATTTAATACTATAAATATATAATACATAAATAAATATATAATATATAATACATATATATATATATATAATATTTTTTATTGAATGCTCATTTTTCACATTGCATTTTAATCATAACAGTGATAATAGGTTTAGTTTTGGTGAATAGGTTATATATCTATTCAGGAATGGTGACTGGCTCCTTGTCTGATTAATAGCCTTCATGCAAGTCCCTAGAAACTTGTATTTCTCAGCAACAAAGGGCAGAGACAGATATATAGACATGTGGGTGTTGAGAGACCAAGAATACTTGCATAATAAAGACCAGCCGAAGAACTCGGAGTGCCCCCTCAATCTGCCAGTGCCTCCACACTGAACTCTATTGATGTTTCTATTCTGAAACTCCTGCCAGCCTCTATCCGTTAGTACATCATTGTGTCAGAACACACACACACAAATGCACATCTCTATATTATATATCTCTATATACTATATATATTTATTGCACAGTTTTTTTTCTTGGTTTTGCTTGGTTAGCAGCATCATGTTGTCAAATATTTTTATAATGACCAATTTTATAATGACTGTGTACTTATTTCTATGTATGTATTTTTTCAGCATGACGTTGTCTTCTTTTGGCTGAGCTTATTTAGTCATTCCTGACAGTCTGTTTTTGTTTTGAACAGGTATCATCTCTGTGAACAGCCGTCGGACTCCATTCACAGCCAGTGGAGAGAATGAGATTCTAGACCTGGAGGGTGACCTATATCTCGGCGGTCTGCCAGACAACCGTGTTGGCCTGGTTCTTCCCACTGACCTGTGGACCGCTATGCTGAACTATGGCTATGTGGGGTGCATCCGTGATCTCTTCATAGACGGACGCAGTAAAGACATTCGCCAGATCGCAGAGGCACAGAACGGAGTCGGAATCAAGCCGTCCTGCAGCAAAGTAACAGGCAAACAATGTGACAGCAACCCCTGCAAAAACAACGGCATCTGTAAAGAGGGCTGGAATCGCTTCATCTGTGACTGCACCGGGACCGGATACTGGGATCGAACCTGTGAGAGAGGTGAGTGAAGCCATTAGCTATGTTTCCATCACCATGTTTGTATGCACATTTTGAAGTAACGCATCAGAAACGAGGGATGAAAACACCAAATTCTGAATAAACATCCTTTAATTTGCAAAAGAGTTTTTATGCTTGCTTGAGGTGGATTTTGACTTGTGGGAAAAAGGGTTAATGCGAATAATGGGAGAAGGAAATGCATTTGTTAAGTTAACTAAGTTAAATTCGCAACTTTGGATGGAAACCCGACTATTGTTTGTCTTGCGTAGCCTGATTTTCTGTCTGTTTTTTGTCTGTGAATGGACCATGATTTAATATAAGGTAACTTAATAATAAAATATCTGATCTTACACAATATGTTTCCACTGCAAACGCCATCTTCTGGCAAGATGCAGGAATTCATTCAACACAATCTTCACAGTGCATTATAGGTATTCTATACCCATGTGCACTGTTTGTACAGTCATTATTGCGGCGCATGATGGGCCTGAATGAATAATGTCCACTATGGTTTCAGACACCACAAAAATGTCTGTCCCACTGAAATAATACACCATGTAAGAGCATTGGGTGCAATTTCAGACAAAGACTCTGATTAATGACTTAACTGTTGGTGGTTATGTTTGAATTTATGGAAACATTCTTTATATGATATTTATTTACTTCTTTATATCATAAAAACTGCTCTGTATGCAGTGACCCAAAAACTTTTTTTTTTTAATGCAGGCAACAAAAATCTAGCGTAGCGTTAGTTCTGGCAGGTCACTTTAGTCAAGCTCGCATCAGCTGACTCTCAGCTGATCCCCATCAACCTATGGGAATACGACACCTATCTAAGCATTCATATATAAGGTCCCTCAGTATTATCAGCAGTTTTCCCATTGCTCAATAGCTAATTATCCTCCTCCATCCCCAACTTCTCCTCTGTCAGTCAGGATTCAGCCTTCTTATTCTCCTTTGAATCAGACTAATTCAAAAATGTGTACATAACATTATTGAATGTCTTAATGTATTGTTGCAAAATATACAACTGTGTATTTATTTGAAAATAAATAGCACAAGAACACTTTTCAAGCAATATGTCTTGCTTGTTACCATGTTACGGACAAACTGTATGTCAAGTCAGGTCACATATGTTTATATAGGGCTTCATACAATGCAGATTATTTCAAAGCTGCTTCACGTTAATAAAACAGAGAAATAACAATGTTAATGTGGTAAAATTAATCAATTATGATGCCACTACAAATTCTGATTAAGTACTACACTTTAAGTAACACATGTATTTAATGTATTTAACACTAATAACAAGTGTTATTTGTTATTTCTTTGTCGGGTTAACCTCAAATTTGAATATATATTTGAATTGAATTAAACAAACAAACAAAACATATTGTACCCAACATAGTTGATGGTCAATTTATATACGTCTTCACAATAGGTTTTGTTCATCAAATTTTGAAAAATAATAAAATAAATAATAAATAACAAAAAAATACTAAAATAAAAAAGTTATTTTACAATAACGTGTTTAAAATGTAAAATTTAATTTAAAAATAAAATAAAACTAATTGTATTTTATTTTTAAAATATATTTTCTCGGTTACGTATGTAACCCTCGTTCCCTGAAGGAGGGAATGGAGACTTCACGTCACGACCGACGAATTGGGATCTCGCTTCGAGAGACCAATCTACTTCGAGTGTAACTAAACGAGCCAATGCACATTGGCATGCAATTATTGCATCCAGCTGCCACTGATCACAGCGTGAGCATAAAAAGGCAGCCGGTGCAATGCATACAGAGCAAAGCTAGGCTGGGTTCAGCGCAGGTTCACCACCTGATCCCGGAAGGGAGTAGTGGGAACCTTGGGCACATAGCCGGGCCGGGGCCTCAGGATTACCTGGGAGTCAGCCGGCCCAAACTCTAGGCACGAATCGTCGACCGAAAATGCATGCAGGTCCCCTACCCTCTTGATGG
>NW_015636562.1:1067763-1068209 GCF_001515625.1 Sinocyclocheilus rhinocerous
GAAGGAGGTTTCGGAAGCAAATACACATATGAACATCCGTTTGGTGCATATGGAAAATTGGAGGTGATTGTAACCCTCTTGGAAATGGCAGAAGTCTGCCGGGGAAACACAGGCTCTGAGGCTATACCGTGGACCTTACACATATGGGATCCACTTAGGTCTCACATATGGAACCCAGCCTTCTACCAGTTCTCAAGGATTCATAGAGTGAAGGCCTGGCGCTGGACGTTCCGCCACATCTGGCTGCCGAGGGGATGGAGGAGCTCGACAGGGTCTACAGTATAGACACTCTGGAGCATTTTTAGCAAGCCGACACTAAACCGGGGCCTCTCAGTGCCTCTACCCGAGGATACCGGCTCCACACGAAGGCTATAGCATAATTTTGAACAAAAGGTGAGAAAATCACATTTTTATCAAAAACTACATCTGGGTAATATTCAGTACGA
>NW_015636562.1:1068347-1068949 GCF_001515625.1 Sinocyclocheilus rhinocerous
GGGGTCTTCTCGGTGAGAAGAACACCACTCGATGAACAGGTTCCACTTCAAGGCGTAAGCGTGTCTCGTAAACGGTGCTCTCGCCGAAGTGATGGTGTCAACTACCTCTTGGGGTAGGTCATCTAGAACCTCTGTGTCCTGTAGGGACCAGACATGAAGTTTCCAGAGGTCTGGACGCGGGTGCCACAGGGTGCCCCGTCTCTGAGTCAGAAGATCCTTCCTCAGAGGAATCTGCCAGGGAGGGGCTGTTGCTAGGAAACAGCGTGCCAATACGGCGCCACAAGCAGAACCTGCTCCTTGTCCTCCCTGACCTTGCACAGCGTCTGTACGAGAAGACTCACTGAGGGAAATGCATACTTGCGCAGGCCCCGCGGCCAGCTGTGTGCCAGTGCGTCCGTGCTGAGTGTTCCCTCGTTCAGGGAGTAGAACAACTGGCAGTGAGAGGTTTCTGGAGAGGCAAACAGGTCTACCTGAGCGGCTCCGAAACGTCTCCAAATCAGCTGGACTGTCCAGGGATGCAATGCAACGCTTACCTGGTTCCACAGGTTGGCAGAGGGTGCGTGAGTAGGGCCTTTGTTGACGCTCTCAAACCGCCTGCTGCT
>NW_015636562.1:1069119-1069731 GCF_001515625.1 Sinocyclocheilus rhinocerous
TGCATACTTGCGCAGGCCCCGCGGCCAGCTGTGTGCCAGTGCGTCCGTGCTGAGTGTTCCCTCGTTCAGGGAGTAGAACAACTGGCAGTGAGAGGTTTCTGGAGAGGCAAACAGGTCTACCTGAGCGGCTCCGAAACATCTCCAAATCAGCTGGACTGTCCAGGGATGCAATGCAACGCTTACCTGGTTCCACAGGTTGGCAGAGGGTGCGTGAGTAGGGCCTTTGTTGACGCTCTCAAACCGCCTGCTGCTTCCGGCTGGCGAAGGAGGAGGATGAGTGAGGTCTGGCGTTGGCCCGTCCGCGACTCTCCGTGCCCTCCTGGGACTCAGAGATAGAGAAAACCGCTCTCTCGTCGAGATTTTCCAGATTCTCCACCTGGCCCTCCTCCAGTGGAGGGAGAGGGGCATTCACCAACCCCCAAAGAGCAGCTTCCTCCCTCTCTGGGTCGCCTGTCCCGGGGCCCAGGCTTGATGGGGGCCAGGACGGTTGGGGCGGCCTGCCTACGCCCAGCTCCATGGCGCCGCTTGCTGGAGGCTGCTGCAGATGCGGCGCGGGAGCAGGGGCAGACGCAGGGGGCCGCCCTCGGCGACGAGCAGGCTGGGGCGCTGCGG
>NW_015636562.1:1069960-1077000 GCF_001515625.1 Sinocyclocheilus rhinocerous
TGGGACACAGGGGCATTAAGGAACCGAACTTTGTCGGCGTCCCTCATATCAACCAGACACAGCCAGAGATGGCGCTCCTGGACCACAAGTGTGGACATCTCACAACCCAGAGAACTCGCGGTGACCTTCGTCACTCGGAGCGCGAGGTTAGTAGCGGTTCGGAGCTCTTTCAGAACTTCCGGATCATGACCACCCTTGTGCAGGTCCCTCAGTGCCTTGGCCTGATGAACCTGCAGTAACGGCGTAGCGTGTAAGGTGGAGGCAGCTTCTCCACATGCCGTATAAGCATCGCCAGACAGGCCAGATGAGTACCTACAGACCCCGGAGGGGAAGCACAGTTCGCCCTGCCGGGTGGAGGCAGTATTAGGACACAATTGCATCTCAACCAACCGCTCCACCGGGGGGACCCCCGTATACCCCCTAGCTGCACCACCGTCGAGGGTGGTGAGGGAGGAGGAACCAGCAGATCAGTTTCCGGCAGTAAAAGGTGCCGTCCACGACCTGGTGAGCTCCTCATGCACCTCCGGGAAGAAAGGCACCGAGGCGGGGCGCGAGCCACCCCGAGAAACCAATCATCCAGCCTTGAGGTCTCGGGACGCGGTGGAGGTTTCCACTCGAGCCCTACCCTCTCGGCGGCCCGGGAAAGCATAGCCGTTATTTCTGGATCCAAGTTTCCGGCAGTAAAAGGTGCCGTCCATGACCTGGTGAGATCCTCATGCACCTCCGGGAAGAAAGGCACCGAGGCGGGGCGCGAGCCACCCCGAGAAACCAATCGTCCAGCCTTGAGGGCTCGGGACGCGGTGGAGATTTCCACTCGAGCCCTACCCTCTTGGCGGCCCGGGAAAGCATAGCCGAAATCTCCGGATCCGATTCAGGCCTTGCCACCGCCCCAGAGGGCTGCAGCGCAGCCGAATCTTCCTCTCCAGTGAGCTCTCCCTCCGATGCAGTGATCGACATCCGGTCGTCGGGAGGAGCATCAAAGGATACCGTTGGTACGTTCTTTGAAGAGCCGCTCAACTGGATCTGAAGCGCTAGAGGAGTGGTGGGCCCCCGAGGGTTGGTTCCCTGAGGGGTTTGCCACCACTGTAACCCTCAAACCACCCGTGCTACTGCCGGAAGCAGCCCTCGCTCGGCAGCCGCCAGGACAAGCACTAGATCGCGGCAGAGGCAACGGAGCTCCGCCCCTTTCAGGAACAGAGCTTGGCCCGCGACTCCGAGATGATCATCTTCCCGCAATGAGAACATGACTCATCCACAAACGCCACCTCAGCGCTCGGCTGGCTGCGGAGCGCTGGAGGAGTGGTGGGCCCCCGAGGGTTGGTTCCCTGAGGGGGTTGCCACCACTGTAACCCTCAAACCACCCGTGCTACTGCCGGAAGCAGCCCTCGCTCGGCAGCCGCCAGGACAAGCACTAGATCGCGGCAGAGGCAACGGAGCTCCGCCCCCCTGAAGGAAACGGAGCCTGGCCCGCAGCTTCGAGATGGTCATCTTCCCGCAATGGGAACATGACTCATCCATGAATGCCACCTCAGCGTGCTTCATGCCCAGACACGTGAGGCAGCGATCGTGACCATCACCCGGCGCCAGGTAACGACCACATCCAGAAACGCATGGGTCAAACGGCATCTTTAAAAAGATGATCCGTCGTCTTTACAAAGACGCACCCGTGGAGATCCCAATTCGTCGGTCACGACGTGACTCGTAGTGACGACTGAAAGGGAACTACAGTTACAGCCAAATATATAATTTTATTTTAATCTTTTTTTATATATATTTATTAAATCCAGTCAGACACACCCAAACCCCTGTAATTCACACCTCATAAATCTTGCTTGCCACTATATTTGTCATCTACTGTATCTCTAGAATGGTGGTTATTTTAGTGTTATAGAGAGTCAAATGGTCAGTATTGTCTCATTTTTCAAGAAGAGAGTTGTCTAAAAGCAAAGCACACTGTAAGATCTTTAGAAGAAATGAGGGTTAAGGCTCAGTCTTACTGAAAACAGCTTCTCCAACACAACAAGCTTTTGGATTTTATATCAGAAAATGACAGCCAGGAGCCTTTGGATGTACAGACACTGAGTGGACAGCAGTTTCTGCTTTACAGCTGTGAAGGTGATTTTATAGTTTTTGTGTAATGTTTCTTAGGAGGTTTAATAGGATTTCTCTTTCACTTCTAGTGACTGTCTGTCTGCGCTGTTCGCTCAGGAGGATCCGAAAGTTAAATTGAACAAGGCTTGGAGCAAGAAAATGTTCCCATGGTGTTCAGAATTAGGAGCAAGCTCACATTAAGTTTTTATGACAGTTTGTAGATAGCTGCTCCTCAGGCTATTGGGGGATGCAATCTTTACGCAGCATGGGTGGATTGCCTTTTTTTTATTCTACCGTGATTTTTCAAGGTTTAGCAGATGGTTCAGGGCTTGTAAACAATTCTGAACTTGAGGTAACATTTAAAAAATACAGTCAAAGGAATAACACATGTAAAACGTTATCATCTATAGTAGTTTTTTGTTTTGTTTTTTGTTTGTTTTGTTTTGTTTTGTTTAGCTTTGTTTTGGTTTGGTTTAGTTTTTTGTTTAGTTTAGTTTTGTTTAGCTTTGTTTTGTCTTGGTTTAGTTCTGTGGATGTTTAGAAAATAACCACATCACATTTTCACACCTACACTAGTTTAAGTTGTCCACTAACAATGATCAACATTGTACATCATAGAATAATTCTGTAATTGTCATTATTCTGAACCACCATGTGCACCACATCTTAAATTATGTATTATGTTCATTATGTTTTAAAATCCTGTGGTTTTGGAATAAAATAGCTGACATCTTTTTCTTGCTAATTCTAATTTCATAGCTAGAATTGTATTTATTCTAAATACACAAAACTAAATATTACTCCTCCTCCTCCTCCTACTCTCTAAATCTGTAAATCTCTAAGTTTAATAATAATACATTTTTAATTTGAAAAACTATAGCACTATAGCAACAATAAGTGATATTTAGCACACTTTATGATTATTTCATGATTAGTTCAAATTATCATTTTAAAAATGTAAATGTTAATATTGTGAATATTTTTATGATGATGAAGATTTAAGTAAGGTTCTTGACAAGGGTAAAACAGTACAATCTGTAAAAAATGCATTTGAAAAATAGCAATAAACTAGGAAGGCATGGTAAAATGTTTTAATGTAACCTTGATATGTACCATATGTACCACACAAGCTCTAAACATTGAAAAACAAACTACTAGTGTCCCCGACTAAGGAATTTTCGAAGCTTGCCGACAGTCGACTGATAGTCGAATCATATGTTTGGGGGCGGGGGGCAAAATACATTACCAAGAGTCAAGTCAGACATTAGACAGTCATAATTACTGACGTTAACACACAGGGAAAATGTGTAACAGACGCCTCGCAGATGCAAAAAATAATGTTTTATGTTTTGATTAAAAGATAGTTAACATTAAACGTCAGCAAAACCCTAAGAATTCACAAAAATTTTTTACAATAGCTCTCATTATAACGTTATGTATATGACAGTAGTTATTAATGTTCTGCATTTGTTTTGAGCTGCGCGCGCCGAAAATGACCAGTAGAATGAAGCATATGATAGCAGGTTTTTAATATCATATAGACTACGCTTCGTTATTAATACAACATAACGTTAATATTACGACTTATAGGCTATCTGCACAAAATGCCCCGAATGCACATGAACGTGTCTGCACTGGTCTGAATGAACTCCTTTTGTGAACGCGTTCTTCACGCAACAATGTGCAGAAACATGACAACTAAACTCAAAAAATTCACAGCGTTTTATTATAATAGTGTTCTCATTATAATGTTATGTATATGACAGCCCCAGTCATAGTCATTAATATTCTGCATTGTTGTTTGTAATGCTCACGCTGCGCACTGAAGAGATAATCACCGTAGTACTACTGTACAATGAAGCGCTTTACTGCAGCGCAACTCAATGAAATGCATCTTATACAAGATAAATAATACACGATATGTATAAACCAGCTGAAATGTTTTGAAATTACTTGTACCCTACCTGACTGAAAAAATCCAGTCTTTCACTCTGCCTGTGTCAGTTTGAGTCTTGTTAAAGATTTAAATCCCTGCCGCCAAGATGCTCCTCTGTCGGTCCCGGATTATGGAAAGTGAAACTTACATCTATAGGGGTGGTTGGATTTATTCACGCACGTTTAAATATTTATTTAAATCTTCTTTCTTTTCAGATTCTTATTTACAGCATTATCTTAATAGGCTGTATATTAACTTATTGGGAGAAAACTGGTAGTTCTATGTGAAATCCGACATTTGAACACCCCCATATTGCCAAAATGGCATGATCATAACACATCTGCGAATATTCGACTGTGAGATTGGTAGTCAAATCAGGCTCCTCCTATCGAAGCATCGAATCTTCGACTATTCGGGGTCACCCCTAAAACAAACAAACAAACAAAAACAGTATATGTCAACCACTAACCAGAAGTTGTTGCTAATACTGTAACTCACATGACTAAAAAAATGCAAAGAGGAAGAATCAGTGAATAACTGCTGAAATTCTGGTCTGTTGTACACTATACTAATAGCTTCAGAAGATTTGGTATTCTTCATAATAAAAAACAAAAATAAATATTTAAATAACCGCATACTGGGTTGGAAACATAGGGTAAGTAAACAGGGACACAATTTTCAGTTTAGGTGAACTGTTGTTTAACAAGGCCCTTCTTCATAACATTATTTTACTACATTTCACAAGTCAACACAAGAAAGGCTAATTGAAATTTGAGGCTTTTACAGAAATCCACAGCAATCTGAAAGCAGTAGTGGAGGGTGGTGCATTAAAAATGCATTGCAATAATGAAGCACAGAAGCGGCAGTTTCTAAATGTAAAGAGGGATCTCTCGGGCAGTGGTTTGCTGCAGAGAGAGAGCACGCTGTCTCATCCTGTTAACCTTGCCTGAGTCCTGAAGAGCACTCTATTTTTGAAGCACTCTTTGTGTGTGTGTGTGTGTGTGTGTGTATGCAGATGTGTTAGCATGCCTCTTGCGCTGCTGTCTCCGCCATTCCACCTGCAGTCAAGAACACGCAGTCACATGTTACTGTCAAACCCCAACCCGTCTCCTCTCTGACCACTGCAGCCTCTCTTGTTCAAGGGCCCTGTAGGGATTGTTTCAGGGATGCTTTCTGAGTCTGTGGCCTGGGGCCAACTGATGTTAGCTGAAAGTATCACATCTGAGGTTCCAAGTTCATTTGCTGTGGGCTCATATAGTATTTGGCTACAGTATGTTGATAGTGTGGCTTTATGAAGGGTCGTGTGTGTCTTGTTCTCAGGTTTATATGGTACTCATAGACCAATTTTTGAAGCCACGAGACCTGACTGAATTGACGCACCCCATTAAATCAAAATGAGAATGTAACTTTGTAGTATTCTGTATGTACTAATGTAAATGTTAAAGAAAGTAGTAAATTCTGACAACATTCTGACATTTTTTTAGTAGAAAATTTACAGAGACCAAAAATAGTAGAAAAATATAATTTCTTATATTACTTTCTAATAACATTTTGTTTATAATATATATCATTACTCACAGCTGTGATGTAAACAGAAATACACCAACACAAGACAGAAAACTGTTTCACAAACACTCTCATACAGACATTCTCTCCTGATTATCCATTGATCCCCAGAGCTGGATTAGAGTAGACAAGTTATGTAACATTGAATTGAAAATATGCGGAAATATGCATTTAAATGTATATTGTATTTATGTAAATTCATAGAAAAAAAGTCTGCAAAATGCAGTTTTATGCTATAATGTTGTAGTGTGTAGTGTGGTTTTGTTTGTCAGCATGTAAAAACAAAGGTAGTGAACATATTGTGACTTGGCCTATAGCAGGTAGGACAGACTGAGCAGTGGTGTTCATAACGTAAGTTAAAAATCTGGGACCGAATTCATAAAACAAAAAAATCCTTATGAATGAAATTTTTCTTAAATGCTTCTTATTTTCTAACTAAAGAGTAAAGTTAAGAATAACACTTTAAAAAATAATAATAATATTCTTATCTTTTTGCTAATGATGAGAGAAGAATTTCAGTTCAATGTATTGGGTTGTTTTGAATATTAGGCTTTATGACATATAGCATATAATTACGGTGGCCGAGAAGTGCTAAACAAATCACAATTCTGAAATCAAAATAACAAATTACAAACGCAAATGCAAGTTTAAAAAACAAAATAACAATTCAGAAAGCACAACAACAATTCAGAAAACATTATAACAAGTCAGAAAACACAATGACAAATTCGAAAACAAAATAACAAGTCAGAAAACACAACAACAAATCCGAAAACAAATTTACAAGTCAGAAAACACAATGACAAATCAGACAAACCGGAAAAGGTAGGTATAGTTTGAGACAGCGCCATTGGTTTGGGATTACTCACCGCTGACTGGACGAGACATCTGTCAATCAACGTATACAGGGAAGAACCAGCCGAAGAACAGCAGAGTCGTGGTAGAAAGTTCGGAGATGGTATTAAAGTAGCTCAGTTTAAATGTATTGTATGAATTGCCCTTACTATGGAATAAAAAATACGGAGTGTATATTTACATTTAGTTAAAAGTGGCTGCAAAATATCAGCTTCAGTGGTGCAGATGGATAAGCGCCTGTTGTTGGCTTTTTGGCGCGATCGACCCGGGTTCGATCCTGCCTTTTGCCGAACTTTTTTTTGATTTGCTTTGCACTTCTCGGCCACCGTATATAATACCTGTTAGTATTTGTGCAATACTAGGGATGTGCACGAGTATTATAAAGTGACACCAGTGATCGATTATCTGGCCTCTGGCTCAAAATATTTCCTGATGCCATTCTCCAAATATTTTTTATAATTTCTCTACTGCTTTTGTACTTAAGAGTCCACTTTTTGTGACTTGCAACATCATATATGAGATACGCTAGTTTCTGTCTATGCAAACAGACATAACATTCTGGGGGGGGGGGGGGGAAAACTTAATTTAAAAA
>NW_015636562.1:1077108-1080156 GCF_001515625.1 Sinocyclocheilus rhinocerous
AACAAAACTTAATTCAATAAAAGAATGGGATCGGGGGAACAAAACTTAATCTACATCATGTGAGCATTCTGGAGGCGACTTGGCAAGCACCATTGTTGCTTACAGTGTGATGTGTCAAAATTATTTTCTGTGGTAATTGACAGCAAGCCACATATGCTGTTTATATGTTTTATTTAACCTGGAATGTTCCTTTAAAAATAAATCCTAAAGTTAGCAGAAATTAATTAATGGATCAGTTGAGTTTTGAGCATTAATAATTCCAGTGCACCTAGTTTGCTGTCAATCGTTATTATGTTGTATTTAACCAGGAACATTCCTTTAATCTATTTAACATGACAAATATATTCACATCTTTAATTAATCACAACAGCATGCTGGGAAATTGCCTTCCTCAGGTAATATAGATACGTTTATGTATTATCATATTAGATTTGTACAGTTATTTATTATTCTGCTCTGATAGCAAATAAGGACATCAAATGAGTGTAATATTAATGAACAGCATACACTGAACACTAAAACCTCGTAAATTATCAATTTAATTAGTCGATTAGGCAATGGAAATATGCTAAATTCGACCTTAACTGCTTTATTATCATTGAGAATGCATTTTAAATTTATTATGGGACACATTAGAAAAAGTGATGCTTTTGGAATTGCTTGAAGAGGGAACTTAAGGTAAACTTTAAAAAAAAATGTTCACATTTTCTAAATAAAAATAACTCTAGTCCCTCTCTGTCTCTCTTCCACACACACACACACTCCTGTGTAAGAGGAGAGGTGTGAGCATTCGTCTTCTCCTCAGGCTGACAAACACCTTCATTGTGACACTGATCTTAGCAGACATCCACACTGACACTGCAAAGTTTCATCTCTTCCTCTCTGTCTCCTTCCCTCCTTTCTTTGCATCCCCTCGTATTATTCGGATTTATTATTCTACTATAGCACATATCATTAGGAGACTATGTGTGCTGTTGTTTACTATTAAAGGAGCCCGTTTTAATAACTGTACCTTAAACCTTATTACCACTATAGATTACTTTAAGTTGCTATCATTCATATTCCGTTACACTACAGATAATTACTAAGAATTTGTACACATTACAAACAATTGGACCTGTTGGTTTTGTGTGTTTATTTTCATGTTTTGTCTACATTGTTGTGTACATTGTTTTAGTTCCTGATTCACTAAAGCAATTAAGCAAATCAGATAATGGACCCCAAAAAAGAGTTTGCATGCTGCAATTTCCTATCTTGTAGGGCTGTTTTGAGTGCTAAATTGTGAGGAATAAAGCAGACTGCTGTGATCTACTGTACTTTATTAAAACTGTCACTCAATCACTGCAATTTAGAAACTCCATTAGACTACACTGAAGATTTTAAAATATAAAATGGTTAATAAGTGATTAGTGAATAAGACTTTGCTTGAAAAACCATATGGTGCATTTTTTGTTTTCCTGAGATTTAAATTCAAAAAGCATGTTTTTTGGGGGGGCTATTTTTATGTTAAGACTTGTGTATGTAGCTCCTGTAAGTTACTAACGTTCATGTGCTGGCATAAGTCACAGCGCAGATGAACAATGATAGATTTTAGACTAGTGGTTGGCCGATGTATTGCTAAGGCATATACAGTATTGATATTTTGATAACTGAAGAACTCCAGCGCCTTAGTGTATACATAATGAATATTTATTCTCCATCTTTATTAGTTTACTCTCTTTATTTGCTACTTTTTTTTAAAATTGATTAATTTACAAATGATTTAATTCTAATTATTGTAGTGATAGTATGTCAATTAAATTTAATTGCAGAAATTGCTATGCTTGTGTTATTTGCTATATTTAAATTAAACAGTGTGATTGCCAGTTGCCAATATAAAGTAGAAGTGAGTTACTTTGTCTAAATATTATAAAGATATAATTTAAAATCGGTTAAATTTATGATATACTTACTCACTAATACACAAATAGACAGTGGCTACATCTGAAATCGCATACTTTGCTAGTATGTAAAAAGATTACTATGCTTGAATTCACAGTATTCTTTTTTTTTATTCACAGTATTCATAAAACAGTAGGCAAAATATGTGATAACTTTAAGAGGCCATGGAAGAGGATTTGTGAATGGCAGTGAATCAATGCAATTACTGCTGGTAGGTCACATGGTAGTGACATTTGTAGTGTATAGGGTGAAATTCATACTACACACTAGCACTACACCCATTCATACTATATGATGCACTGTTGCGAAGTAATGCTGATTACATGTAATCTGGATTAAGTAATCCGATTCCAAAAATTAAGTACTTCTAATTAGATTATATTGTTTAAACATGCTCATAATCAGATTACAGTTACTTTTTATGGATTACAAAATTATATATTATTCACACAATGACAGAATATTATTCATAATTTATTGATTCACTCCAACCTTTTTTTTCCTTTTAAATGTATACAGTTTGAGAAACCCTGCTGTAATGTAAAGTTTAATCCATTTCATAATGTTGATAACAAAGAATGGGATATTTTTTTCTTTTCCCTTTTTTTATAATCAATATGGAACACAATAACTCCATTCAAGCCTATGTTATAAGCAGGTTAGGTCAAAAGTAATCTAAAAGTAATCAACAAATTAGCCAGAATACATTACTTAATATGTGTAATCTAGATTATTTTACTAACTACAATTTTCATCATGTAATTTGTAATCAGTAATGGACTACAATTTGTAAGTAATTTATCCAGCACTGCTACTCAGAGAGTATGCATTTTCAGATGCAGGTGTGACTTTTTGGCACCTACAGTACTGGCATAATGTTGTAACCAACATAAAGGACCACTGAAAAATCCCCATTACTAATGCATGGACTGACAGTCTGGCAGAAACACCACAAACAAAGACAAGTGGAGTGATGCAAAAAAAGTCCCAGTGGCACTGGACTAAATATAAGCATTCTTGGAACACTTATCGGATAATCAGATTCAAGGATTGGAACTGTTGTATAAGTAAATGTATCATATATTAAGGATCTTTAGATTTTTGTTT